>NC_041403.2:74224117-74524117 GCF_900747795.2 Erpetoichthys calabaricus | reverse complement strand
ACAAGATTCTGCAAAGAGGGACACTAATGAAAGCTGAAAGGAAATTAGTATCCCAATGTGCCGGATTCTGAGTGCCAAAATTAAAAAAAAGATCGGAACGTGGAACATGTGGACATTATATAAGAGTGGAAACATGTTACTTCTACTGAGGTAACTTAAGGAATACCAGCTCAGTATCTTGGGAATTAGTGAGATACAATGGAGTGGAAGCAGAGAACTGAATAACAATGGCAAAATGATTTCCTGCTTAGGTCATGAAGAGAAACACACCTGAGGAGTTAGCATGGTACTAGACAAAGAGGTTACCACAGAGCTTATGGTTTGGAAGCCAGACAACAAATGCATCATCACAGCCTTCTTCTGGTCAAGGCATTGGAAATTCACCATCATCCAAGTGTACACACCAGCTGAAGAGGCAAATGATGCTGAAAAAGATGAATTTTACGAGCAGCTGCAGGACACATTCAACAATATTCCCATCCATGACGTGAAACTGTTAATGGGTAAATTGAATATGCAGATTAACATCAGCAGGCACGGTATGGAGAATATTGTTCGACCTTTTGGATCAGCGCAGAAGACCAGTGGCAATGGGTAACACCATCTATAATACTTCCAGCACAAAGCCATCCATCAGCAGAGCAAAAAACATCATCAAGGACAGCTCCCACCCTGGCTCTGATCTGTTTGACCTGCTGCCCTCTGGGAAGCACTGCAGGTGCATCACAACAAGGACAAACAGACTCAAGAACAGTTTTTTCCTAAAAGCCATAACCATTCTAAACTCACACAAGCACTGACTACACAGCCTAACCCCTCAACCCCTGGACTTCCTTCTATCCATCAACTGTGCAATATCCAATATCTAAATGGTACTGAATAATAACTGTGTAATATCTGTATACTGTAAAATATCATTACTCTCAGGGTCCAACATCCACTACTCACTGCACATGATCATCATTATTTTGCAATATTTAAATTATGTGCAATAACCCAATAGTGCAATAGTTATTTATTCTTTCCAGTATTTAAATAATGTGCAATAACTCGATTTAGTTATTATTCTTTCCATTTGTATATAGCGTTGCAGAACTTTTTTTGCAACTTTTTGCACCATTTGTTTATTTGTTTGTTGTGTTCTACATATATGTCTGCATTGAAGGAGCTGCTTTTAATCTCATTGTACATGTGTATAGTGACAATAAAAGGCATTCTATTCTATTCTAAGAAGACCTGGAGATCACCTGTTGACACTAGGCGGAGTGGTGGCTCTGAGGCTAGGGATCTGCACTGGCAATCGGAAGGTTGCCGGTTCAAATCCCGTAAATGCCAAAAAGGGACTCTGCTCTGTTGGGCCCTTGAGCAAGACCCTTAACCTGCAATTGCTGAGCGCTTTGAGTAGTGAGAAAAGCGCTATATAAATGCAAAAAATTATTAAATTATTATTACTACCAACAATCAAATTGACTACATTTGCATCAGCCAACATTGGAGATCGACTCTACTTAATGTCAGAGCGTTCAGAGACACATATGTGGGCTCAGACCACCACTTTCTACAAAATGAAGTGAAGTTGCATTTAAAGAAGCTCATCAAACAGGAGAAGATCATACCCTAGGTAAGTGATAAGCTGAAGGGACCAGCCATGTCTCAGCAATACCAGATAACACTATGGACATAGATTCCACCAGTTACAAGATTTGGAAGACCAGCGGAAAAACTTCCTGGAGACAGTGACAGAAACTTAAGAAAGAACAATTTGGAGTAGAAGAGGATCAGAGGGTAACCAACGTGGAAGCTTACTGATGAAAGGAATGGCAAAGAGAAACAGAGACAGTGCAAGAACAGCAGAAGAGAAGGCAAAACGTGTCAGAGAATATCAGGATTTGGGTTGACATGTGAAACAGAGCTGCTGTGCCAATAAGAAAGTCTGGCTAAACAAGTAAGGCACCAAGGCGGAAGAAGCAGCTTATACCGTATTGTACGGAACTAACAGGAACAAACAGTAACTTAAATGTGGCAGTGAAAGACAAGTCAGGAAAGATTCTAGTCACACCAGAGGAGCAATATCAGTGCTGGATGGAGCACTTCCAAGAAACACTGAATCAACTAACCCCAGCAGCCCTATACACTTCGAGTGGGACTGGATGAAATCACAGCAGAGATGCTTAAATATGGTGGAAACAATCTAGTAACTGAGCAGACAAATCTGATTAACCACTGTTGGCAAGAACAAAAGGTGCCACAGACATGGCAGAATGGAGCAATAATGAAGTTACCAAAAACAGGAGACTTGTCAAACTGTAACAACTGGCGTAGCATCATGCTGCTGTGTGTTCCTGGCAAGGTGTTTTGCACTGTGCTTCTGAATAAGCTGTATACAGCTGTGGACACAGTACTATGGGAAGAATGTGCTGTTTTTTGTAGCAGTTGCTGCTGCATAGAACAGATTGTCATTCTCAGAAATATCATCAAACAGTGCATTAAACATCAAAGCCCACTAGGTCTGAATTTTATTGACTTCAAGAAGGCATTTGATAGCGTTCACAGAAAGTCCCTCTGGAACATCTCCTGGTCTTACAGCCAGAGCTACGTCAACATCTTCAGAAGCCTGCATGCAAACTCTCGTTGCAACGTTAAGACAGAAACAGGAAGAATTGACTTTTTTAACATCATCACTGGTGTGGGACAATGGTGTATCCTGTCCCCTTTTCTCTTCTTGTCTATTTTGTTCTTAAGGACACAACAAGTGGGCCCAGCCGAGGTATACCATATGTGGACCACCAGGGGGCGCATCAACTGCCCCAACCCCAACACAGACAGACGTGGGACACAAGTTCAGCAACACGTTTTTATTTTTCTTTTTTTCCACAGTCACAAGCACAAAACACACTTTACTTCTTCTCCTTTCTTTCTCTCTTTCTCTTTGCCTCCACCCCTTCTCCAACAAGCTTTGTCTACCTTCTCCCGACTCTGGCTCCCAGAGTAGCAGTTGCTGGCTCCTTGACCTTCTTCCAGCAGCACTTCTGGGTGTGGCGGAAGTGGTCCAAACAAGGGCTCAGCAAACATCCAGGCACCCTGTAGCAGTGGCCACAGGCCCCAGTAGGGTTGAGCTTTAATGCTCCAAACCCGTGGCCCCACTGCAAGCCAGAGAAAAAAAAAACAGTGAAGGTGGATAGTACTGAAAAATCAGACCATAATGGCCATCCAGGTTAACCACACAGAAATCGAAACATTGGACCACTCACATATCTAGGCAGCACAGTAAGCAATGACATTGATGTTAACTATAGAATCAGCAAAGCGCGCTCCATTGACATGAAACTCCAGCTCTACAACAGCACTGTTCTACCAACAGCCATCTATGCAGTGAAACATGGAAGAATAAAGTCAGAACTCATAAGAAGCTGAATGTGTTCCACCAGAGATGTCTGAGACAAGTCTCGAAGATAAGCTGGCGTGACCACATTACCAATAAAGAGGTCTGGAGAAGGTCAAAGGCATGTCCACTGTCTCAACGGCAAATGAGGCTGGCTGGTCACATCCTGTGTCTCCCTGAATGTCGCCATTTAAAGACAGTCATGAAATGGATGCCACCGGAAGGGATGCAGAAAGGAGGAAGGACAATACTCACGTGGGATAGAACATTCCACGATGACCTGAAACAAATAAACATCACCTGGCAAAAGGAGCAGCAGCTGAAGGAGCAGCAGCCAATCAAAAAAGGTGATGCCAAATTGCTGCCCAATGTACCCAAAGGCACAGAAGGACCAAAGTACTAAGTAAGTATTTGTACTATGTACACATGACCTTTGTCTTAAGTGTTTAATACATTTCTATTGTGAAGTGTTTATTATGGAGAAACTACTGTATGCCCAGTTCTGGAGCAACTTTGGTTACTGCAGGTAACATAGTGATGGAACCAGCAAATGGCCTGGACCATACTTGTTTTGTGAAAAATGTCAGGAATCCAGATGCTTTCCTTCTTTTCTTCTTTTAAAATGTGAGTACTCATAAAGTCAAGATCTATCATGACAAGGTAAATGACCACATTCATATAAAGAAAACAGAAATTTTAGCTTAACTTGTAAATGTATATGTTGCAAAAATCAAATCATCCACTACAGTTTTCACCATGTGGATACAGATGGATAGAATTCTATAGCACTTCAACAGAATATACAGTATTAAACTATGTCGAAATATAAACTAAAAGGCAACCTCCTTAACCTTCAAGTATACTTTCATACAAAGATGTATAGATATAAGTATTTAAATTGCTTCTTATTTAGTAGATCATATTGTTTAGCCCTTGGCATATCTTAATTGTCCTTGTGCCATTGTATAAGTTTTCTAGTTTAGTAATGCTATTATAATGACAAACTATCCTGAATTGGACTACATAATCAAAAAGGTTTCAGAAAAGCATTACATAATTGTATTATTTCTTTTCTCTTTCATTTTGTAGGTAGCAAAGCAAAGTAATTTGTGTGTAGGCAGAACTGTTTAGCATTCAAAAGAACACACTGCAACAGCCATAAATCCAAAGGTTATTAAATACTCAAGTTCATTTACTGAATACCAGTACGTGCTCTGTATTAATCACTCTACACGGTAATGTCCCTTATGTAATTCATTTCTTTAAATATAGAATAGGTTTTGAACATCTACCTTACCTTAAAATCATTAATGCTCAGCATTAACTCAGGAAGCCTGGGCAACTGAAAAAAGAAGAAGTAGCTGGACTTCTTCAGTTGGGAAGGATGGTGTAGAGTATAATCTATTAACAAAGAAAGGCATTATTCATATCTGTAATAAGTTTAAAAGTCAGATTGTACAGATACAAAACAAACCTTTTTATTTTTACAGTCTTCATTAGATTTCACTCATGTTTTACAAACACAAAAATACAGTAGATGTCTTTAAAATAATGTTAAAAAATCATTATCCTTTCCTCAAAGCAAAAATGAGTTCACCAAGTATGCACTTTAAATGATTCAATGAAGAATTTATTCTAGTTTTAGGACAGGAAAGGCAGAGACAATGCCGTGCATATATAGGATATGCAAGTAAAAAAAAGGAGTGAATAGTCACCAGAAGAAAAGCCTTGCAGACTTGAGGAGAATGTGCAAAATCCATCTAGACAGTGATCAGGTGCACAATTCACACCCAGTCAGCTGGAGCTGTCCAAGTGGGCAAAACATCTTGTGTTGTTTTGTACATTTTACACATAAATAATAAATCATAAAAGAATAGCAACAAAATACAATAAGTGCGTTTATTTATTTCAGCATACAGATTGTACAGGTGATTCTTGTGCTTGGATTTCAACTGAGCATTTTAGACCTACGTGAGAGACAGACCCATGTGACTGTCCTCTCTGTTTCACTGCTGCTTCACTGTGTGCATGTAATTTCAACACATCAATTTCATTTTCTTAGTATTCCATGACTGTGTCTTTGTTCACACATCCATCTACGACAAGGCAGTTCAAGGTTAAATTCCAGGGACAGCATGTTGTGGGAAATAGGGCTCATGTGCTGCCATAGAGTGTGTGTCACTTATGTTTCCATTTCTGTTGAGAAGTTTATTTCCGTTGTGAGTTTTGGTTGATATCATGCTCTCACTTTTTAATGTTAATTTTGTGCTTTCGCCCTTCATTAATTTCATGCTATCATTTTTAATTGTTAATTTCACATTCTCACATTTTAATGTTCATTTTACATTCTGAATTTTTAATGTTAATTTATGCTATCTCTTTTTTTTAGCTTTTTGTGTTATACCCTTGGGAGCCACTGTTATCAGAGTGTATGTATTTGAAAGCCTTCCACTGCTTGCTTACCTCAACCCATAAAATATTCACCATCTCTTGAATGTTCCTGGGTAAATCCCATTTTGAGTGGAAAGCATTTCATTGACACAGGAACCTCTTGCTTGTGTGTGTGCGAGACAGAGTGTAACAGTAGACAGAGATAGCAGCAAAAATAGCTCTCCAAACAAAATTAAAAACAAAGACAGTCAAAATTATAATCAAAAAAGTTACATGAAGCTGTGAAAGTAAAAAGAGCTTAAGAAAAATTCAAAAAATGAAGACTACAAACTAAAGACAAAACTAGAAATACACACTAGGACTGAAATAATTCCACTAACTATCTTAAATCATGACAAATGCATGTAAGTTTAAATATCCTTGACAGGCAAACAATTAGAATTGCAATGCAACAGCAAACTGGAAATGTGACCAACAGAGAGGCCTCCAAACAATCGTAAACCATATGTCAAGGAACAGCTGGTGGGTGATACACCAAAGTGAAACAGAGAATCTAAGTACTCTTAAAAAAAAGAGCAGGAAAACAGCCTCCACCAGGAACAGAACTCATACGAAAAACCATACATTTGGGTTTAGAATGATACAATACCATAGACTCACTCAGCTTGAAGTGTGTTCACTTTGAGAACAATTTGTTGGCACAACAATCTCAAAGATTTTCCTCAGAAACAAAAGCCCTGGAAACAACTCAGGAATTGCAGACACAGCCTATTTGGCCAGTTTAATTAAATCTATTAATTGTTCAGCTATTTGAAATAACTGTTACTATCAACAATAACTAGAGCATCACTATCTTCTTAGAATAAAAATGTTGTTTTGTTTCTTGAGAATTTTGACTGACTAAGACTACCATGTTGATGCATGATTAATCTAGCTCAGCTGCCATATTCATTTGTTTTTTTTGCATCCATGACTACAGTAGAGACGAAAGATGACCTCATACAAATATGGTAAACAGTTGTAACTTAAAAATGGTTAGTAAAGAAAGAGTTCTTATATGCAAGATAGACAATGGGAAGACACAGAGACATAAATATGCAGTCAAAAATAGAAACTAAGAAACAGTGAAAAGCACGGGCAAAATTCAGCCGTAAGATTGTCATTTGATAGAGGAAAAAACAAAAATAAAGAGTTAGTGGAAAGAATCCTAATTCAAAATAGAGCACTTTCAAAACATACTGTAAGAAGATTAGAATTTAGAGACTGAACTACAAACAGGTAAAATTAACCCAAGAACTATAAATACAGGTAGTCATCGACTTACGTCCATGTTAACTGGAGACCAGTCATAAATTGATCTGGACATAAGACAGATCGGTATTTATATTTTAACCTCACCGTATGTATAGTACTGTATAATAAGTCCCTTAAGTCATATTGTTTGTTTATATCATTTTTATCATCATTATTTAGGCCACTGTAGATTTTCTAGCTTTTTTTTGTACATTTTTTTTTTTGTTTTATTAGTTGGTGTTGGTATTACTGTTGCTCAAATGGGTGCTGTACCTTTAATAGCTTCACAAATTCTTTCTTTGTCTGTGTAATGCTATTTCATCAGTGTGAGCCTCTCCCAGTGTTCACTGTGTTAACCGTGATAGCAGGAGTTGTCCTGGCAGAGTATAAGCACTCACATGTTTTCTATTTTAACATTACAATCTGTTAATAATAAACATTAACAGATAAAGAAGTTCACTGTGGTTTCATTACCCCTTCATGGCAGTTTGCATGAAGCGGCACATCAACGCAGAAGCTTCAGAGGTTAACCGGATTCAATGTGCAGAAATACAGTGAGTACAGTAAACACCGGTTACAATGGGATAACTTAAAGTCACATGTAATCGCATTCCCTTTCTTTCACCCTCATATGACTTGATCACATACACATGTAGCTAAACGTAGTCTAAACAACTGCAGGTAATAAACGGAGATCGAGATGAATGAGTCATGGCAAACAGAGCTGGCATGGCAAAAACTGTTGTTTGCCTGTGAGAAGCAGTAGTGGTTGTAAACCGAATGGTCATAAGGTACATAGGTTGAAAATCATTACCTTGGATTTGACCCATACTACATTAAATCTGGTTGACTCCTAACACATTACTGCTAGGGTGAGAAATTACCAAGAATGTTTTGGGCAATTAAATAATGTCTTCTTCATAACCAAATTCTGTTAAAGGGATCTGAGTAATTATACTCTGGCTCTTGCATGGAAATTAACAAGGTATATTTTTATATCTTAACAGTAAAAAACATAACATTGTGTAGAATGCTGGTAACAGCTCCAAGCAGAAAGTGAACAGGATGGTACAATGCACTCTACTTAGTCATTCTAATCCAGGTAAATTTAATTGCAACATCCAAACACTTTTGGCACTATGCTGCAGTAAAGGAATGTTTTAGAACAAACACGAAACTCAGATATTCTTTCTATTTTCCAAAAATCGTCATATCAAAAATTGAAGTACAGTGATCCCTCGCTATATCGCGCTTCGCCTTTCGCGGCTTCACTCCATCGCGGATTTTATATGTAAGCATATTTAAATATATATCGCGGATTTTTTGCTGGTTCGTGGATTTCTGCGGACAATGGGTCTTTTAATTTCTGGTACATGCTTCCTCAGTTGGTTTGCCCAGTTGATTTCATACAAGGGACGCTATTGGCAGATGGCTGAGAAGCTACCCAACGTACTTTCTCTGTCTCTCTTGCACTGACTTTCTCTGATCCTGACATAGGGGGATTGAGCAGGGGGGCTGTTCGCACACCTAGACAATACGGACGCTCATCTAAAAATGCTGAAAGATTATCTTCACGTTGCTATCTTTTGTGCAGCTGCTTCCTGAAACGACATGCTGCACGGTGCTTCGCATACTTAAAAGCTCGAAGGGCACGTATTGATTTTTGACTGAAAAACAAACTCTGTCTCTCTCTATCTCTTTCTCTCTCTCTCTCTCTATCTCTCTCTCTCTCTCCCTGCTCCTGACGGAGGGGGTGTGAGCTGCCGCCTTCAACAGCTTTGTGCCGCGGTGCTTCGCATACTTAAAAGCCAAACAGCCCTATTGATTTGTTTGCTAGAGATTGTTTTCTCTATCTATGTGACATTCTGTGCTCCTGACACGCACTCCTTTGAAGAGGAAGATATGTTTGCATTCTTTTAATTGTGAGATGGAACTGTCATCTCTGTCTTGTCATGGAGCACAGTTTAAACTTTTGAAAAAGAGACAAATGTTTGTTTGCAGTGTTTGAATAACGTTCCTGTCTCTCTACAACCTCCTGTGTTTCTGCGCAAATCTGTGACCCAAGCATGACAATATAAAAATAACCATATAAACATATGGTTTCTACTTCGCGGATTTTCTTATTTCGCGGGTGGCTCTGGAACGCAACCCCCGCGATGGAGGAGGGATTACTGTAAAACAAATTGGGTCTGACTAAAAATGAAGAATATTCTTTGTTCAAGCATTGTTATTAAACAGAATATAATAATAAATATGAAAGGACTTGTTACTAAATAGTACTATAACCCTTAGTAGGAACAAAACTAGATACTTACAAAACAAGTTCAAGTTTTATTTACAAAATGTAAAAAGTACATTAGAACTTTTATTCATATTTGTTGTCAAGGTAGCAATACATTTTAAAACTAAATGAATAAAAGGATGAATTTGAAATGGTATATACAGTTTCAGACTATGTTCAAACATAGTCAATATATCAATATAGTATGTAATACATAACGTATGACAGATGACATCCTCAGAGTTAAAGAAATGCAGTCAGACAATTAAGGTACATCATTTATTCACAACATGCATACTATTGGTGTAAAAATACTTTATAAACTTTCTTGTCTGGGATTTAATGGTACTTCCCTGACTATAAAGGTGAGATCGTTTTGTATCAAGGATAGAGTTTTGTAATATTCTATACTAGACAAAGAGCCCGTTTTCACAACATAAGATGAAACGGGCACGAGTTTGTGTCAGCAGTGTATGAAGAACAAATGATAAGTAACGAAGAAGTTGTTTTGTAATGATTGTAGTCCGCTTTACTCATTACTGTACAGGCTTGTACTGTTGGTTGATGAATTTTCCAGGCCTATAGTATAATATTGAATGATGAATGTTCCAGTAAAATATGGAACAGTAATAAGTATAAGCACCACAAACCTGATATAGGTGTATTGAATGAATGCGTAATTGAATCAGAATGCGTAATTAGGCCTCGAGCTGTAGTCGAAATCGCCTTTCAGGCCTCTAGAGCTTTAATCGAAGTTGCCTTTCTCTTTGAAGTTTTGCAGCCGTAAATCCACCGCCTGCCGCGATGTTGGGGTTGGATGTCGGTCTCGTAAGGTTTTTCGGGCAGCTGTGCAGAAGGCGACTGCACATTCGGCTTCGGACGTGCGCAGAAGGCGACTGCACATTCGGCTTCGGACGGACGTGAGTGAGTGAGGAGGCAGGCGAATTATGTATTAAGATGTTTATGTGTCAGGTGCCACAAGCCTCTCAATGACTTTTCTGACCTCCCTTAAAGTGTTATATAACACAGTCGGCACTTTCTGCGTATTTATAAAAGTTTACACTACAAGGTATAGGATGTCCCTAGGTTTGCGATCAAATAAAGATAGAGAGAGTCAGGGAAGAAATTAAGCCTCATGGTTATTAATTATAACAGTTTTTTGTTTTTGAACTTCACAATTTTAACAAAAAAATATTTTATTTTGACTTAAATGTGTATGACTTTAAGCATACTTCAAAGAATTTCATGAAGCAAAAAATCAATAAAGAACAAAGCAATTGGAAGAGTAGTTTTTAGTTGAAAAGTCAATGGATGCATGGTCTTAAAGATGTGAGAAACTACAGAATCTGAAGCATTTGACAGTTTCCCACTTTTCCTTCATGAATGCAGACCCAAATGAAGCACTGTGTCTCCTCAAATCCATTGTGAATGTTTTCGTCTTGGTGATATTAAGAGATAGGTTGCTCTCTCTATAACACTTTGTGAGATCTTCTACAATATTCCTGTGTGCAGCTTCATGGAATCTCATGGTTATTAATGATCAATGCACCACTGTGCTGCCAATAGAAAACTTGGTGTGGTGACTATACAATACAGTATTTTGCAAGAAACTCTGATAGCTTCTTTACAAAAATTAGGATCCAACTTCAGATGGCATTAAAAATACATATAATCAATGAATAGCACACCCACCTATGAGTGTTAACCATTGAGGTGTTTAAGAGCAATGTAAAGTAAATATGCACTTACCAATAAAAGCAGAAGGATGAGGACAATTGAGAACTATTAGCTTATTCACCATCTCTGGGTAATAGATTGCAAACAACCAGGCAATCATACCACCCCAATCGTGACCAACAAGGTAACATCGGTTATATCCTACAAAAGAATAAGAAAATGTTTGAAAACAATTATACTGAAAGCATTCAAGCTAAGCACAGAATCCATGTTTAAAAAATGTGACTTCAACTTATTGCCCACCCTAACTACACCAACTGGCCCACTAAACATAAAGTAGATGAACTGTAGGTGCCACATTGGCCATCTAACAGGATATTACTGGGACAAACACCAAATGATTCACTTGTAAACCATACTATTAAAATCACAAAGTAAACAGCAAATCAGAACAGTGTTACAAGACCAGTCCAGCAATGCACGACCTCTGTATTCACTTCCTGAATAATTACTGTGTGCAGAGGCTCTTTGATGTGGCAAAAGTTAACAACCAGTTCCTTGGTTTTGCTGATGTTAAGATGCACACACTTTCTGCACCAAGAAACAAGGTTACCCACCTGATTTCTATACTTTGTCTCATCTACCTTATCAAAACTCCCCATAAGTGCAGAATTATCTGAGAATAATTCCGCAAATTACATGTCCTGGTGTTATGTTTATAGTCTGAGATGTTCAGAGCGAAGAGAAAATGAGACAGATCTGTTATTTGTGGTACTCCGGTATTGCTCACATTTCTATCAGAGACATAGTCTTTGGGTATCAAAACTCATTCATATTCATGACAGGGTTGGTTTTAAATACTTTTGATAGACAATCACAGAAAGAAAAACATACATCCTATTCAATCTGCCTTCAAAACATGACAAGGCAACAACATGTCAGCACATCAAAACAAGGCAGCAAAATGCAACAACTCAAGAATGATTAAAATGTTTAGAAGTAGGCTCTGATGGCATTATTATTAATGTACTGTACTTTAAAGAGCAATGCACATCATTTTTCTGTTTTGATAAAAGCTAACAAAAACTTAGTCTCCTTTCACAAAAAAAAAAATTAAATTAAAAATATTTTGCATGCAATACCAACAAGCTTATTTTTCAACACATTTACATCATCAGAACAACAAAAAAGAAAGAAATCCATTAGTTTGAAAATGATTCTAGTCCACTTTAGTGCTATATTGGCAAAATTGTCACCAGTTTAACAATACAGTATGAATTTGGTCTATGAGTGCACAACATGAACATGGGCTGATCATATAAACTTTATATATTATGTCCTTAGTTAAACATGGGAGGATTGATAGCAATCTCAGCTGTAACATAATTTGAAATACCATTAGAAATTTTGTACACAGAGATAAAACCACATAATACAAGCTTTATCCTGGAACTCACCTAGGTGTTCAACAATGTCTTTAATGTCAGCAACCAAGTAATCCAATTTATAGTTTTCCTTTCCAACTGGCATGTCAGATTCTCCATATCCTCGCATATCTACAGCTACCACTCGGAATTCGCTCTTGAATTCCCGAAGCTGATGACGCCAGGAAAACCTAGGAAGAAAAGCAATTCTTTTCATCATTTTAAAACAGTTGTTTCTTTTCAAAGTTGTGGATAGTAGCTCCTATTTTTATATACTATCAGTTCCCAATCTGAAGTTGATAAAAATGCAAACTAAGGATATTTAGGAGACACAGAAACACTGCATGACTTAAAATGCCTTCAGTTTCAGTCTCTTCAGTGATTTTGCATTTGTTTTGCACTGCACATGATAGTCATTGATGTTAAAGTCTCTTTATTATAAAAAAAATCCTGTGGGAGGGAATGGCTAGGAGACGATACGTGATCTTCACGTTAAGATCACGGAAGACAAATAAAAGACCCGCGAGATGAAAGAGAATGGCCACGGAGCATCTCGCGGGGATATAGAACATGAGATTTTTGCAAGACACACCCTACTTACAAGCAATATCAGAGCACAGCCAGCATAAAAATCAGTAGTGTAAAGGCATGCAGCACACACAGATCCAGGGGTCTCAGTGTATATAAAGCATATAAAGGACAATACGTTATAAATGAAACGTCGATGACTAAAAGATCGCATTAGCGCAAACAAAAGCAAATTAATCATCAGAACCAGGTGTAATTGAAAAAATAGCAGGACAAAGTGAGGTCAGAAATAAAAAGCAAAGAGCAGAAAACAAAGTCTTTATGCCTTCGCATCATTCAATGCACAAAACGTAGATTTACACAATAATGGAACATACGCTATGAGAATCTGTGGTCCCGCAACAGTTAAAGCAACGGCAAGTTTAATTTCAAAGAAAAGACAATCCGGTCAGGTGTATATTTATGATCACGGAGAAGCGATCACAACGTGAGCAGCAGAGACACAAAGTGGAAAAAAGGACAGCGGCTGTACAGGCTTTAAAATGATCGACAGGCAGCACGACAGCAGCTGCCACCCCCCCTTCACAACGTGAGCAGCGTTATACATCCTGGAAAAAAGAGATTTAACCACACCCGCAGCCGGAAATAAAGGACAATCACTGTTTTTACAACGTCACGCGAGACAAGGCAGTGAGCCATCATTTAAAACAAGTCCACAGACATCTAACCAAGCAGTTGTTGGATTGCTTTTGGTAGACACGCATCATGTGCTCCCAGCTCTTAACACAACGACATGCGACAAGCAGAACAGGCAGCTCACCAGCAGCATAAAGACAGCAGATGATCTGACGGCATATCCTTAGCATGCGTTCAGCCAAAACACCCCCCCCCCCCCCCCCCCCCAACGTGAGCAGCGTTATACGTCTTGCGAGAAAGAGTTGTAACCACGCACGGGGCCGGAAATAAAGGACAAGTATTGTTTTTACAAAAGTTTTTAAAGTAAAAGTGAAAATAATGCATATGTAACAATTCCCATGAAAATAACAATCTCTTTAAATTGTATATCCGGTAAACCAAACATGGGGTGGGCGAGTGAAGCGAGCAGGGGGCAGAGCCCCCTAGTTATTAAAAAAACAAATTTAAAAAACTAAGAATATGTTAGTTTTCGATGACAACAAAAAAATTACAATAAATGGTAAATATTTAATCACAAACGGCATCCCTTCATTTAGATAATCAAAATTATTTTGATAACAACTTTGGCCAATGTTATGGTTTCAAATGATTTTAGTAATATCATGCAAAGTGAGTAAACTTCAATAAAAAAACGAATTAAAAATATAAAATAGAAATATGTAATGTACACAAGGCACTGTTTCCCAGTGAAAAACAGCCCTTATTATATGATGTTCGTTGAAATTCTTAAAAAATAGTGTATTATATTCCAAGCTTTAATTTGATGGGTCTTGAAAAGCTTCCTTATTCACTTAACTGAAAGAAAAATTGCTCTTGGAATGCTTTATTATCAGAGTGTCAAAATCATTAGCTTACCACCCTGAAGTTAATTCAAAATAAGGCAGAAAGAATTCTATCTAGAACTGGAGAGACCTTATATCTCCAGTTCGAACTATGCTGACTACACTGACTTCCATGTAAAATTTCCAGTTGAAAATGACTTACCTCAATTACCTTACTGAAAATATTGATGCCTACATTCCACAGCATACATTTCAATGTCAAAATGAAGGCCTGCATAAAATTCCAAGAATAAGCAGGCTGAGCCTCTGTGAATCTGGGACTAAAGACTTTTGAAATAAATACTGGAAATATGAAAAAAAAAAAAGTTTTTTCCTTTTACCTTGTACTTTTGTTTTTGTTATATATTATTTTGTTTTGTATTCTGACTGTTGAGTATTTGAAATTGGTATGAAACAGGTTGTACCTAAAACTAGAAGTGTGCTTCTTCTCCTTCCCTTTGTTAGTTTTATAAGAATAAATTACAAGTATGGCACAGAACAATTGACTATGTCATAATACAGTATTTCATATGAAAGATACTAAAGCATTTTGAGGGCTATCTGTGTCCCAGTATACATATTTAGAGATGACGTTATTTAATACTTTCCAAAATCTAAAGAAGTGCTGGACAGCTCCTAGAGTTGAAAATGTATTTTTGTTTTAATTTTAAATAGGACAGGGGTCAGCATCCTACGGCACGCGTGCCAAGCGTGGCACTCAGAACAATTTTAAATGGCACTCTGATTAAATTGAAATATAGTAAAAAAAATTTATATTTTAATTACAGTGCACGCGTTCATGCTGTCACCCACGTTTTGCGAATGTGACTCAAACGTAAAGGGAAACCATGTATTCAGAGCAGGCTGTGGTACATTAAACAACCCTCTTGTTACTATTAAGTAATATACTGCCGTAAAATGACTCATGAAAGACAAAAACTTGATGTTCGCACTTTTCAAGACTCTTGGACGAATGAATATGAATTTGTACAACAAAAAGCAGTGTTCTCCCTAGCATCTTTTAGCCAGGCGCACCGTCCAGCTAATTTAATTGAGCGTCCAGCTGTCATCATGCATGACATTGTGAGATGACAGCCGTAGATCTACATCTGCAGAGATGGCAAGGGACGAGCGGGCAAATACTTTAGAAGCAGGATCGCAAGTGGCGAGGGGAGAGGTGCAGAGTGGGATATTGCCGATCACTCCATGCTGAACAAGCTAATAGCGGGGATGAGGCGGAGCGGAGTTCACAAGCAAGGAGTATGGGGAGCTGGACGGGTGAGGGGGGCTGTACATGCTAATAGCGGGGACGGAGTGGCAGTTCACAAGAAAAGAGGATGTGGAGGTGCGAAAGGAGGACTGATAAAAAAAAGACTTGTGGAATCAGCCTGCCAGATATCAGAAAAAGGGCGTCAGGAAGTGACATCTCTGTTCTCAGTGTCAGTGCATCTGTGTAGCATACAGCTGCTCTCTTCTTGTTCAGTACATAGTGAACCAATATATTTTTATATATATATATATATATATATATGTATATATATACAGTATACAGTTGTTTAAGCATTAGGTGTGTTCTGTGTGCAAAAATCCTCGTAGCACTCACTGTGGTTCCTGTTAAAGTGACTCTCTCTGCCATTTTTATATTTGCTCAAACTGAGGGCTTTGTTAAAGTGACCCCATCTGCCATTTTTATATTTGCTGATACTGAGGATTTTGTTAAAGTGACACCATCTGCCGTTCTTATATTTGCTCATATTTGGACCTGCGTCCATATTGCAAAAAGTGTGCAGAAACCCTTGTAGCACACACTGTGTCCTGAGCAAAAGTTTTGTCACTGAATTGCTGAGGGTTTTCTTAAAGTGACCCATCTGCCATTCCTTTTATTGTTCATATCTTGCCCTGTCGTGGTGCAAGTGTGCATTGAATATCCAACAGGCTCCCACTTTCCCTCTCAAAAGTCTTATTCATAGGTACTGTTTTTTCCAAATATTTTACCAACATGAGTAATAAAAGTGTTCAGAAAACAACACTGCTCAGTAATTTCAGGAAAGAGACGCCACAAACTAATGAAGGTGCGGCGTCAACTCCTGATGTGGCAATTTCAGACAAAGACATTGAAGAAGCTGGTCCATCACAGGAAATCTCTTCAGCACACATTCTGCCAATTGATAAATCTAAGCACCGCTTATCCGGCATAAACAAACAATGGTTTAAAGATTTTGACTGGCTAATGGTCAAAGAAAATGGTATGTGGTGCTCATTGTGCATGAAATATTCAAACAAACACCCCCCAAGGAGGGAGTTACCTTGGGTAAACGTTCCATGCACAAGAAATCGAAAAGAAAACTTGCTGGACCATGAAAAAAGTAAAACGCACATTGAGTCTTCTGCTGACCTTTTAAGAAAGCGTGTACTAGAGCAAACTGGAATCGGTCAAATTGAAAGATCTCTATCTGTGTTCAATAACTTACAGAGAGATGCCTTTGTGGGAGCTTTAAGATCCATGTATTGCTGGCAAAAAATGAGTTGCCACATACAACGTTGTTTGAAAAGCTGTTGGAACACTGTAAAGAAATGGGATGTTCCTTTTTACAACATCTCAATGTCGGTAAAAATGCACATTACACCTCTGAAAGAATAATGCAAGAGCTGCTGGATGTCTTAGTATCAGAAATAAAGTCTAACATACTGAAAAATATACACGCTGAAAATTTTTTCAGTATTCTGTGTGATGAAGCCACAGACAACTCAGTTGTAAAACAATTAATTATTTACATTAAATATGTTTGCCAGGTCACTAAAGAGGTCAGAATTAGTTTTGTATCAACCCACAATATTATTGATGGCAAAGCGGAGACTATAACCAACACACTGAGTAAGACTATGGAACTCTAGGCTTGACAACTGCTAATCTGGTTGGACTAGGGTCAGATGGAGCGGCTGTTATGATTGGGATAACAGAAAGGTGTGCTAAAACTGCTTAAAGATAAAACATCTGGACTCTTGGTCAACTGCCACTGTGTAAACCGATTGGCCCTTGCAAGTGCCCAAGCAGCAGCTGCTGTACCTTATTTAACAAAACTGAACAACATCTTAAGGCAGCTATTCTATTTCTTCCAAAATTTTTCAGTTAGGTTGGCTGGTTTAACGGAAATTCAAAATATTCTGAACATTCCCCAGATTGATCTGAAAATGACCAGTGACACTAGATGGCTGTCTCATGATTCTGCACTACAGTCACTACGACAGTGTATGAGGAGTGTCATAGCTGAGGCCACTGAACGAAATGACATCACAGCTGAAGAATTAAGCAGATGTATTAAAACGTACAATTTTGTTTCCTCTCTGATGATGCTTTCAGACGTATTACCTTTGTTGTCCAACTTATCTAAGGCTTGGCAAAGGCAAGATGTCAATCTTACCGAAATTGAGCCAATTTTGCTCACCACAAAATTGTCCATCATGGAGTTGAAAGACACTCCTGGGAGATATTTTCAAAGCCTTCATCATTGTCTGGCAGAAGAATGGTCAGATCTCCGCATTGTTTATACACAGAGTGATGTAACGTCATTCAAAACTGCAATATATGATAAATACCTAGAGACAGCTGTCAAGCACCTGGATGCAAGATTCCCTGACATGCCAATTATTTCCAGCTTTTCAAAAGTTTTTAATGCAGAAACTTACGATTCAAGTGAGTCTGCTGAAATTCTTTTCGATCATTACTCCAAAAATGGTAGCCCTCCAATTTTAAAATATGAAAGTAGCAGGCAAGACTGGACAGTTGTGTCAAAAATGATCAGAAGTCAATCATACAAAGACTTCAGTCCAAAACAGATTTTACTAAAAATGGCAACGACATCAGAGCTCTAAGAGTCGTTTCCAAATTTAGCCAAACCAGCTCATGTTGGGCTAGTGATCCTAGTGAGCACAGCTGAATGTGAAAGGGGGAAGGGGGTTTTCTGCCCTGAAAAGGATCAAGACATATTTGAGAAATTGCATGAATCAAAGCACGCTAAATAATCTCATGCTGATCTCCTTGGAGGGCCCAGATCCTGGGGACTTTGATTATGGAAAAGCTGCAGACAACTGGGCTTCTTGGAAGAAAAGAAGAATAAATATTTAACTGAAGACACCTTCTGCATATGCAACTTGGCTTTGAAGAATATTTTGAAATTTTTCTTCATTAGGTTTCCCATACTTTTTTTTCCCATTGTTTTCACTTTTCTTCCCAACAGCGACAAAACTTGTGCCTCTTGGTTTATGTCATACTAATTGTTATTCAAAATTTCTGTTAGGGTTGCATGATCCTGAATTGGATACTTCTTAAATTTAATAAAAATATTCTGGCATAAGTGTCAAACCTTAAAAAAGGAAGTCATATTGAGCATTGGAAAATAATTAATAATAATTAACTAATAAAAATAGTGCACATTTAATTTTCCCCACCACCAAATTTCCCCATCCCGCTCCACCCGGGTACTTTTTCATGCCACCTGGCTGGAAAAAATTTCTGGGGAGAACACTGAAAAAGGGTCATGCTGTGTGTGCATTATGCTGTGAAAGTGTGTGTTGTACGTCAAGTGTACAAAGACATTATCAAACTAAACATCAGTCCACGTTTAAAAACTCTGATGAGTAAAGTGAAGCTATAAAAAGGGCTGTTTCTGGCTTTAAGAAACAAACTACTTATTTCAATCAAATAATTGGAACCAAAAATAAACCCACTGAATGCAGTTATATAATTGCTTTGCATTAATGGATTAATAGCTCTGATTACTAATAAAGAATGATTAATCATATTAGAATTCTTAATATTTTTTTTCTTATTCAAACTCTGTATTTTGTATTGAAAGAAGTTGTAATTTATCATTTGTCATACTATTTTTAATAAATGTGTTGAAAATTAAAATTTGACAAAACATTCTTTTCACATATGATCCTATGTATTTTAAAATATTGAATGACCAATAATATAAGATCCAGTTATAATAGGCTTCAAATGTATGCCCATTATAACCGGACCAATTCTGATACTATATACTGTATAACAAAATTGGTATAATTATGTCAGCACGTGGAATAACATTGAAACATAGGTTCGGCACGACACCGCTGAAAGGTTGCCAACCCCTGGAATAGGATATGCTTTTCACACTATCACTAATGGTTGGATTGGGACTTTTATAATTGCATAAAGTAAAGCAATGCAGTCTAAAATATCATGTTTTTACTATGCAATATTATACCACTCTGTAATACTCCAGACACTGATGTAAGTGGATAAGGAAAATGTGGTTCCAATGCTGTTTGACTGGTAGGCAAAGACTTTGTCTCAGTATAGTCTAAATGTATTAAATATTTCAAAAAGCAGCCACTAAGTGCCTGACTCAGAACAAAAGCAATATCCTTGGTGCATCTTTACTAGAGTAATCACACTGGATTCATATCAGATCAAATCCTATTTTTTTCAGTATTTCAAAGGCTAACTATATACTTCCAAGTAAGGGTTTATATATTTTTGTGGCTTATAATCTCTTGGCTGTATTCCTATTCATAACATCCTCTCAGCACATACAAATTGTGGTTGAATATCAACATTTTATCGTTGTGTTTTTAGAGCTATTATATCTGCATGAGCTCTCTTAAACAGAAACTATAACATTTTTTTGTACTCTTATTATTGCATCAGTTTATTTTTTTAATTATTTTTTATCTATGCAAGTCCAGTCACTTTCAAGCCCTTCTCAATGTCTTTAGTATAGAACAAAAAACAAGTGTGTAAAAGTATTTTGCTATGTTTCAATATATCTGTCTAGTGTTTTGGCAGAAAGCATTTCAAACTTATCAATTAAATCAAGTAGACCATAAGTTTCAAAAGTTCTGAATTCAGATTAAAATGTCAATTATATGTCAATATTTTCCAATAAAAATCCTACTAGCTTGTTTCGCATAATGAGTCTTTCTATATAATTCTGTGCATTTTTTTATTAATGCCGATCTCCTACATTTAGCCCAATTAACTACTTTAAATATATTACTGTGTAATCCACCCATTTTCTGATCCACCTTAGTCTGTTACTATGTACCAGGGAGTTGGAACCTATCATCAAAGCATTAGTAGATATTCAACTCTCTAATATATTACTCTGAAAGCAAAAACACAAAAAATCTTGTTCACTGTAAGCTGTAATAACCAGATAGCCTGTTTTCCCATGGATATAAAGTTTGTTGGTTCTCTGCCATTCAACCTGTCCATTTTCCCTTCTGCATGATTACCACACAAAAGGGAAATACAATATTGCTTCTAATACACAAAAACTGTCACAGAAGCTCATTATTTTAATCTGAGACTGACTTTAAGACTGCATTGTATGTTCTCTGGTAAAAAAGCTTTCCTTACAGAAGACTGAAGTTCACAGTTGTTTCTAGTTCTGCATTCAGATCCATGCTTTGCAGCTAACTTTGGAAGAGTAATGAGAGAAAATACAGGGATGTACAAAAGTAGGTTTACAGTTGCGAGTATGTGAAACACAGAGTTTCTTCTTGTATTATTACTTATTAATTAATTATTGTATTATTTATTTGTATTATTTGTGTTCTTATTTGTTTTCTTCTGCTTACATTTATTGCATTAATAAAGCGATTGTAATAAACATCACCTGTATGTACAGTAAACTGCAACTGTGAACCTACTTTTGCACACCACTGTATAAATATAATTTGCTGTATAGTATTTTATCCATTTGACCCTCTTTGCATTTGATAGGGTAACATAGTTACAAATGCAAGTCAAACATGTATAAATATGCTATTATTTTTGGTTTAACTCAAGAGATATCTCCTATGAAGGTCAAACATGTATAAATATGCTATTATTTTTGGTTTAACTCAAGAGATATCTCCTATGAAGGTGATAAAATCAATAGAGAATTTGCTTTTCATATTAAAAAAAAAACATAAAACGTTCTTTCATTACAAGGATTGCAGTAGTGCAGTGGGTGTAATTACTGTTTAATAGTGTTTTGTGCCAGGTGCAGCCTCTCATTTGAGTGTATTCTGTTTGTGTGTTCTCCTCAGTTTTACATGGGTTTTCTCTAGGTACTCTAGATTCCTCCCACAATCCAAAGACATATTCTTAATATGAATATTGGTATTATATTGCATTAGTGTGGATGTATGAATTTCAGCATACCCTGCTGTGTTGTAAAGATTATTGATTATTTTCTTACTGTATAACTGTTTACTGGGCATTCCATGACCCTGAGAGTAAAGAACAGTAATACCGCACATAATAAAATGATGCATCATAAAATTGTCTCTTAACAAACAGCAACATCATTAGAGCTTTATTGGGCATGTGAAAGATAGATAAAGAAACTTTCATATTGGAAAAATATTTTCCTACATCCTACATTACCTAAATGGGTCCTATTTGAAGCAAGTGTGTTTGTGTGCATGAGTGAGTCTATCCAGGGCAGTTTCTGGCCTTGAGCCCAGTGCTGCCAGATTGGCTCCAGCCCCTCGTAGTCTGAATTGGATTAAGTGGGTTTGACCATGTATGCATGTATATAAAAATATTTCTAACTTCTATAATAAAAACCTCACTCTCGTAGAAATATTCCTAACATATTTATACCAATCCATCAGACATTTTAAACTAGAATCCCTAGATGAAAACCTTGCAAACAAGGCGAGAAGATATAACAAACACTTGACAAAAACATAACCATTGCCCCAAGGGCTGTGGACCCTATCTGTTGTGTTGCTATGCTATCCAGCTCTCTACAGTATATCCTTGTTTATTTTCCCATTTAATGCCATTTAATTAATCTTTTACTTTCTCTATGGATACTGATTACATTGTTTGTTGTTAGTTGGTAAACCTTTCTCTGCACATGGGAAAAATATATTTCCTACAACGTACATATTCCATTGAAACTGAATCACTGCCAAAATGTCACAGTTTAGATAAACAAGGACTCAGCATCACATGAGTAATATAGATACTAAATAAAAACAAAATATTGTACATGTTTCATAAATTAAAACACCTAGGTCAAAACCTACTGTCTCACTAAAGCCTAATTAGTATAAAAAATTCTCAGACCAGCTAAATGTAATTAATGGTGGTAGGTGGCCAGAAAGAAACTAAGAAAACTAAGAAACATAGAAACTAACTTTTGGATGCAGCACCAGTCCAATGTATGGTCCACTCATACATACATCCATATTCACACAGCATCCATTTGAAATCAGTACTTATACTACATACACATCTTTGGAAAATTGTGGAGAAGAAATCATGTAAACAATGGGAGATGTTGGATCTGTTAGAATTGGATCTTAAGGGTGAAAAAAACATATTTAACAGCAAATTTCAATGCTTTACTTAGTCCACCAAGCTCATTTAAGAAAAATAGATTTTTTGTTGAATGAGTTTTGAAAATTCTAATTACCATTATTCAGAATATATATCAAGTCTGGACTTGTGTGAGCTAACTAAATAATCTAAAATACCTGTTATTGTAATTAATACACATATACCCATGCAAAATGTTAAAAAAAAATTAACTGATGTAGAATAGTATTTTTCATGAAAAGTGCCATATAAAAGAAAAATTGATTATATACTTAAAAACTTTCATTTGATTAGAATGGATTTATATTATGTCATTGTCATTTAGGTTAATCACAAAAATTTTATGTAATTTATCATCTCTTGTTTTTATTACCAGAACTCTGGGAATCCATGGAGAAACAGCATCAAAGGCTTGCCTCGCTCACCAGCTGCAACATAATGAAAACGAAGCCCAGATTCCTAAAGGAGTAAAGGAGAAGGAATAATTATGCATTGTATTTAGTGCTCATATTGGTATTTCAAATTTTACAGTTGAAGAGCAAAGAACGAGTTCATATTTCTATTACAACATGCACAACTGGGTTTCTAACAAAACGAGTGCAGTAACCATCTCTCACACCTAACCTATTTAAAGATGGATACCAAATTATCTGAAACCTTGCTGCGACAAAGATGTACAAACATAAAATTCAGACTCTACCATAAAGTTCATGCAGAGGTACATTAAAAACAGATCTAAATGTTGTCATGCATGTTTTCCTGAGGATCACCTCTATGGTTCAACTAAGGTAAGCAATACCACACCAGGACAAGAGGGGGTGCTAATGCTAATAGTTTCTTATCTTCCACCCACAGCTCCGAAAAGATACCCAGTGAGTGCACCTATCTCACCCACCACAATACACAGAATAAGCCACACCCCTTTCAGACAAGGCTATATGAAACTAAATGGCCCTGTATTGCGACACTGATGGAGCTCCTGTAAGTCTGTGTCCAAATCCTTCCTGCTATTAAGCCACATTGGGCTACTGCAGCTGACATTTTAATTGTGCAGAAAGTGGTGATTGGAGCAGATGTCAATGAACATGTTGGTGAAGAGAACAGAGGAGACGAGGAGGGGATGGGTAGGCATGGTGTCAAGGAGAGGAATGAAGAAGGTCAAAGGATAGTGGATTTTGCCAAAAGGATGGACATGGCTGTGGTGAATACGTATTTTAAGAAGAGGGAGGAACATAGGGTTACGTACAAGAGTGGAGGAAGATGCACACAGGTAGATTACATCCTATGCAGAAGAGTCAATCTGAAGAAGATTGAAGACTGCAAAGTGGTGGCGGGGGAAATTGTAGTTAAGCAGCATAGGGATGGTGGTCTGTTGGATGACGTTGGAGATCAAGATGAGGAAGAGAGTGAGGGCAGAGCCAAGGATCATATAGTGGAAGTTGAAAAAGGAAGACTGCAAGGTTGAGTTTAGGGAGAAGGTGAGACAGGCACTGGGTGGTAGTGAAGAATTACGAGACAGCTGGGCAACTACAGCAGATGTAGTAGGGGTGACAGCAAGAAGGGTGCTTGGTGTGACATCTGGAAAGAGGAAGGAGGAAAAGGAAACCTGGTGGTGGAATGGGGAAGTACAGGAGAGTATGCAGAGGAAGAGGATGGCAAAGAAGAAGTGGGATAGTCAGAGAGATGCAGAAAGTAAACAAGAGTACAAGGAGATAAGGCACAAGGTTAAGAGAGAGGTGGTGAAGGCTAAAGAAAAGGTGAGATGTATGAGAGGTTGGACAGTAAGAAGGGAGAACAGGACCGAGCTGAAAAAGATGTGCAGCAGGTTAGGGTAATAAAGGATAAAGATGGAAACATACTCACAAGCGAAGAGAGTGTGTTGAACAGATGGAAAGAGTACTTTGAGATGCTGATGAATGAAGAGAATGAGAAAGGGAAGAGGTTGGATGATGTGGAGATAGTGGATCAGGAAATGCAACAGATTAGGAGGAAGTAAGGACAGCTATGAAGAGGATGAAGAATAGAAAAGCTGTTGGTCCAGATGACATACCTGTGAAAGCATAGAGGTGTTTAGGAGAGATGGCAGTGGAGTTTTTAACCGGATTGTTTAATGGAATCTTGGAAAGTGACAGGATGCCTGAGTAGAGGAGAAGAAGTGTACTGGTGCTGATATTTAAGAATAAGGTGGATGTGCAGGACTGTAGTAACTACAGGGGGAAAAAATTGATGAGCCACAGCATGAAGATATGGGAAAGAGTACTGTAAGCTAGGTTAAGAAGTGAGGTGATGATTAGTGAGCAGCAGTATGGTTTCATGCCAGGAAAGAGCACCACAGATGCGATATTTGCTCTGACGATGTTGATGGAGAAGTATAGAGAAGACCAGAAGGAGTTGCATTGAGTCTTTTTACCTGGAGAAAGCATATGACAGGGTGCCTCGAGAGGAGTTGTGGTATTGTATGAGGAAGTCGGGAGTGGCAGAGAAGTATGTAAGAGTTGTACAGGATATGTATGAGGGAAGTGTTACCGTGGTGAGGTCTGCGGTAGGAGTGATGGATGCATTCATGGTGGAGGTGGGATTACATCAGGGATCGGCTCTGAGCCCTTTCTTATTTGCAATGGTGATGAACAGGTTGACAGATGAGATTAGACAGGAGTCCCCGTGGACTATGATGATTGCTGATGACATTGTGATCTGTAGCGATAGTAGGGAGCAGGTTGAGGAGACCCTGGAGAGATGGAGATATGCTCTAGAGAGAAGAGGTATGAAGGTCAGTAGGAACAAGACAGAATACATGTGTGTAAATGAGAGGGAAGTCAGTGGAATGGCGAGGATGTAAGGTGTAGAGTTGGCGAAGGTGGGTGAGTTTAAATACTTGGGATCAACAGTACAGAGTAATGGGGATTGTGGAAGAGAGGTGAAAAAGAGAGTGTAGGCAGGTTGGAATGGGTGGAGAAGAGTGTCAGGAGTGATTTATGACAGACGGATATCAGCAAGAGTGAAAGGGAAGGTCTACAGTACGGTAGTGAGACCAGCTATGTTATATGGGTTGGAGACGGTGGCACTGACCAGAAAGCAGGAGACAGACCTGGAGGTAGCAGAGTTAAAGATGCTAAGATTTGCATTGGATGTGACGTAGATGGACAAGAGTAGAAATGAGCACATTAGAGGGTCAGCTCAAGTTGGACTGTTGGGAGACAAAGTCAGAGAGGCGAGATTGCGTTGGTTTGGACATGTGCAGAGGAGAGATGCTGAGTATATTGGGAGAAGGATGCTAAGGATAGAGCTGCCAGGTAAGACAAAAAGAGGAAGGCCTAAGAGAAGGTTTATGGATGTGGTGAGAGAGGACATGCAGGTGATTGGTGTAACAGAACAAGATACAGAGGACAGAAAGATATGGAAGAAGATGATCTGCTGTGGCGACCCCTAACGGGAGCAGACGAAAGAAGAAGAAGATTAAATGGGTTTTACCTAGTTTTTGCTCAAACTCCTACTTGTGGTTTCCTGTGGTCTGTTGATCGATTACAGCAGGGGTCCCCAACCCCCGGTCCGCGGCCCACTACCGGTCCGCAGCCGTCTGACAGCCGGGCCATGAGCGAACTGCCGGCAACGGCGACTCACTCAGACTTTTCAGAACGCTTGGTGGGCGGGGCTTTGCAGTGGTGCAGAGAGAGGAGAGAGACCGAGGTGAGAGAGTATTACAACAAAGTATTTTTATGGTCCCGACAGTTTCCCCATATGACATGAGTCTATAGAAATCACGTTACTACAAAGTACATTCAACAGATGCTTTCATTACAACGAAGTGACCTTGAAATGCTTGAACGAATCATCCACAGAGCAGTTAGATCTGTGATCGCAGCTCAGTTGTGCACGTTTGCACAACGATCCCCAAACAGAAACATTGTAAAAAAATCTTTCTTCGAACTTTCCTCGTACTGTTTTTTTTTTTTTTTTTTTGCTGTTTTTGTTGTCTGTGGTTTTCATTGATTCCTTTTGCTTATTGCTTGTCAACATTTGAAAAACATCCATTGGAATTTAACTCATTGTCCCCCTCCTATAGAAACGGCAGACACGAAAAAAAGATTGCAGTGTTAATATTTGTGATGTGCAATCTGTTGGATTGGCAAATGTAAAGCATATGTCTTTGTTATATGCAAAAAAAGAAGAAAAATCTCAGATTGCAAACGTATGCGAACTGCTTAATAACTTTAATAACAATAGAAATGTTATGTAAATTGTGTATAAAACTGCCCTCCCAACCAACCCCCCCCGACCGGTCCGTGGAAAAATTTGCATCTAATAAAGTGGTCCTTGCTGTCAAAAAGGTTGGGGACCACTGGATTACAGCATACCCTGCGTTGAATAAGTAACCTGAAGAGACTGGAGCCACACCTACATCAGTGGCACTCAGCAATGAAATGCTAATGAAGGTATTCCAATTTATAATAATTATATAGCAAAAAATCGAAAACACAATCTTACCAGTGGAAAGAAGTGAATAGCTACTACAGTATTTTAATTAATTCTAATGTTTTGTTAACTTAAATTATTATATATTTAAAGTATTCTTTTTCATGAAAAGGGAATAATGAAATTTTGTTTAAATCTGAATGTATTAAATGTTTGTCTCAGCACTGAAATCATTATATTAGTACACAGTACTCTTGTTACAGTTTTTGGTGGGGCTTTTCGGTGAGCAGTGAATGCCCCAGATGGCAGATGGGGAAAGACCCCAGAGACATGAGGGTTTTCAGTGAATAAGATTTATAACTGAACAAGGAGTCGTTGACTGTAGCAAAAGTGAGAAAGGGCATGACTGAGTGGACTCATTTTTAAAAATTGTGGGAGACAATGCCATCCTTGTCCTTCGGAGAAGAACAGCATGCACACACACCTATTTCCAGCATCTAGAAATAGGTAAACAACAGTCACAAGGAGATGTGCAAAGATATCATGATGCTGACACGGAAGTGAAAAGACAAAGTAGCATGGTTGGAACAACACTGTGCAGATATACAGTAGGTGCTTGACTAGTAAGTAACAACTTACAGAAGGCATGTAATGTTGTACCACTACCCCAGGAGCCTCACTAAGCCCATGATGGCTCTCATGAAACTGCGGCCCCCACGTGATCTACACAATGGCACTGACAGAGACGTAATCATCAAAACAATAAAATTATAAACAAAAACAAAAAAAGGAAAAACTTTTTACACATTCCTGACAGACTTGTAATTCAAAGTGCCCTTAATAAGAATAAGAAGAGTCTAAAGTTAAGGTATTAGGATAATACATCTGACAACTTGCAGATAAGTACTACTATGCAACCAGAGAGTCCTTGATAGAAGTAAACCAATTACCAGATAGCAGGACAAGGAACAAAGGATGGACAAAGTACAACAACTCAGATAAGATCTTTAAGGCTTTATATTTCAGTCACATCTCAGTTTAGAGTTTACATCTTGCCTGAAGAAGGGGCCTGAGTTGCCTCGAAAGTTTGCATATAGTAATCTTTTTAGTTAGCCAATAAAAGGTGTCATTTTGCTTGGCTTTTCTCTACATTCATAATGGCTAACACAGTACAACACCCCAGTACTATTTCAGTCACAGAAAGCAGAATGAATCCACAGTTGAGAAATAGCATCATATGATCAATGGTACTTAAGACAAATCCTGAGACTTGCCATGAATATATGCCTGACCTTAAGGTTACTATTTTGGTTAGTATTTATTTATTTACTATTTTTTTAAAATAGTCTTATTTTGAATGTATTTTATTATTTTAAAGGCACCATTTGCTTTTCTTGGGCAACTCCATTTTGCAGTATTAACAGAATCAGAATCACATTTTGGAACTTAACACAATGTCACATACAAATAACATACATAACACAAGTTAAAAAAGAAAAACTTTATACAAAGTTGAAGAATAGTACAATTATAAAGGAGATGTGTAAATGATAATGTTTAAGTGAAAGTATGAACGTATAGCGTGCATGCACGTGCAGAAACATATATGTACATAAACTATACATCCTTCATACAGAATATGACAGAACACATGAGAGGGCTAATGCTCTGAGAAAGAAAATGTTTAGGTGTCTGTTAGTTTTACATTTGATTGACCTGAAGCATTTACCAGAGGGGAGTTTTTGGAACAAGTGATGAGGTTGGTGAGATGAGTTTGTGGTGATCCTTATGACATGGTTAGTGACATGAGATGTATGCAGGTCTGCAACAGATGGAAGAGCACAGCCAATTATTCTCTCAGCA
The DNA here is from genome assembly GCF_900747795.2 of Erpetoichthys calabaricus. Lineage (NCBI taxonomy): Eukaryota > Metazoa > Chordata > Cladistia > Polypteriformes > Polypteridae > Erpetoichthys > Erpetoichthys calabaricus. The sequence continues at coordinate 74,494,986 of NC_041403.2, read as the reverse complement.
GACCTCACAACACGCTGTAATTTATTTTTGGAGTGTCCGTTGCTGAACCAAACCAGACAACAATGGAGAATGTGATTACATTTTCAAATACTGTATTTATTTTTAAAACTGAACTACGATTGGCTGGGAAATTTTTATTTTCTTTAGTTGACGCAAAAAGTACAACTACTGCTGGGCCTTCTTAGTGATTGAAGTGGAGTTAATGTCTCAGCTGAGGGTGTTTGTGATAGTTCTGCCAAAAACATTTAAGGATTCCAACATATTAACTGCAAAATCATTAATTTCTAGTAGGAGAGGTTGTAACTGCTGTTTGTGAAAATCAATGACCATTTCCACTGTCTTGGTGATATTGAGGAGCAGATTACTGGTAGAAAACCAAGACTCAAGACAAGACCCTATCTGTAAGGTGTTTCATTACCATTAGTAATTAGTCCAATAATGGTACTGTCTTCTGCAAACTTAATGATTTTTACTGGAGGATCAATGGGCCTAGAGTCATTGGTGTACATTAAATAAAGTAGGGGGAAAAAGTACACAGCCTTAAAGGACACCTGTGCTAATATAGAGAAAGTCTGAGAGGTGGGAGTTCACACAAACATATTGTTTGCAGTTTGTCTGAAAACTGTAAATCCATCCAGGCTTCAGTTCAGTCTGTAGAAGTTTAGGTAACAACAGCTCAGAGGCAATGGAGTTAAAGGCTGAACTGAATTCTACAAACAGAATTCTAGCATAGGTTCCTTTACAGTCCAGATGCTCTAGCACAAAGTGAAGGCCCATGTTAATGGCATTGTCCACAGATCTATTTGCTCAATATGCAAACTGAAGAGGGTCAAGATCAGAAGCAGTAACAGACTCAGACAGGTTAGAACAAGCCATTCACATATTTTCATTAAAACTGATGTAACAGCAATAGGCCTGTAATCACTAAGGCAACTTATTTTATCACTTTTGTGAACAGGAACAATAACAGAAGATTTAATCCAATATGGTACAGTACACTCTACAAGAGATTGGTTAAAGATGTCTGTGAAGAGAGGAGCAAGCTGCCTGGAACGGTGTTTGATTGTTGCAGGTAAGACAGAATCAAGAACAGCTGACTTTTTATAGTTCTGTGTTGCAAACAGCTTTCAGACATTCTATACCTTTATTAGAAAATGAAGAGTGGCTGGTGTCATTCCTGATGTAGATTCCTTAGTTCTTAGGTGAACCCATGACTTTCCATTGTTGTTAATCACAATAGTTTTGCTGGGAATGCAAACCTCATCACAGGAGCTCATATACGATGAAACAGTGTCAAGTCAGCTCATGAATATTTTCACAAGCATTTTTAAAAACATCTCAATCAGTCCAGTCCAAACAATCTTGTAACGATTCAACTGACTCATCAGTTTATGAACATATAAATTTTCTTATTGGTTGAGCTCATTTTAGCCTTTGCTTATAATTGGGTAGCAACTGTAGCATCACATGGTCAGAATTACCCAGCAACACGTGAGATAAAGCCCAGTATGCATCCTTTATAGTGCAGTAACTGGGATCCAAAGTCTACCCAACCCTAGCTGTTTGAATCCAGGAAGTTTGATGGCTAGGTTAGCATTATTAAAGTCATCGTCACTTTAAACGGGGAGTTCACCAAATTAGTGATGTAATCTGCCAACTGCTGCTGCACTTCATTCACATTCGCCTCAAACAGGATGTAAACACCAACGAAAATTATTGAAGAAAATTCTCTAAGTGAATAGAATGGCTTACAGTTAATAGCAAATAGTTTAAGATTCCTGGAGCAGTGCTTCGATAATATGGAAATTTCATTAAACCAATTTTTATTAATATATAAGCAGACTCCACCGTCTTTTTACTTGTTACAATGATCAGCATCTCTATCTGGTCTGCAAAGCAGAAACCCCTACAGTTCTAATGCAGAGTCAGGAACTGATGCCTTAAGCCATGTCTCCACAAAGCAATATGCTGAAAAGATAAAATAATCTTTACTTGTCGTTAGAAGAAGATTGAGTTCTTCTATTATGTTCCTCAGTGATCTGACATTAGCTAAAACTAGACCGGGAAAAGGTGTTTGAAATGAGCGGCTCCTGAACCACATGACAGACCCCGTGCACTTCTCTATTCTCCACTTCAGGTGCGAGTTACCTGGCTGGGTGTCCAAGATTACAGTCAGAGGGTCCATAAGTTGTAAATCTGAATGTGAGTTTCCTTGACTGGTGAAGGATGAATGACATCCGATTCAAATAGATAGGAGCTGATCTTGTGTGTAAGTAATCCTCATTTTGTTGCAAAAGGCAAAGTTGACAGACAAAAACAACAGAAACATAAGCAGCGACCAAACAACTGTGGCTACCCTGATCAGCACCATTGATCATGGCATGGGCGCCACTATATAGATATACCTCCTGTTGGTGATAACATGGGTGTGTTGTGTGTGTGATATCACCTGGATCGGGCTACCATGTCATTGCACTGATATTATATAAGATTGTGTTGGACAGCACATAATGACCATGTTTTTGGAGTCTCTTCTTTAAAACAAAACAACATCTTTCTTAGTGATATAAAGAAGTAATTAATCTAATCAGTTTTATAGACCTTTGTCTTTGTTTTTGACTTTGATTCCTGTATGCACATCTAGATTAGTCACCAGTTTTTACAAGTGCCAAAAACTCTTTAACTTGAAACCACATTAAAATATCTCTGTCACACTAAACCTATGTATAAGTACCTAAGGTAGTCTGACAAAGATATCAAAGAGTGGTGGGAATGGAGGTGCAGGGGAAGAGAAACCAAGGGAGGCCAAAGTGGAGATGGATGGATAAAGTAACAGAAGATCTGAAGGAAAAATTATTGACTAGTGAGGATGTGGAGGACCAAGCTGTTTGGAGAAGGATGATCAAGCACATCGACCCCTCATTGAAAAGGGAAAAGATAAAAAGCAAGAAGAAGAAGAGAATATTTAAAGATGGCATAGTAAGGAGCTCCTGATAGTTGGGTTTGAATGCTGGCTGTGGCTGTGTGTATTTACATGTTGTGAACTGGTGTTCAAATGAGGCCTTCCAACCAGTGTTACCAGGCACATGAACTTGAACTTGAAGTTCTCTAACCACATGACTAAGAATCAGTTCGAGTCAAGAAATCTTTACAAAGGCACAGTACGGCCCATTGCTCTACACAGCAATTAGAAACATAGCATGGCTAAAAAATACATCACAGACACAAGAAATCAAATTCTAACATACAGTATACAAAGATAAATACATAACTAGGTTTAAAAATAGGTGAATCACCTCACTCTCCACGTAAAGTGCCCTTCCCATTTTGCCAAACCAGCCTAATCCTACACTGAAGAGGTGTGCTTTTATACTTTAAAAGTCAATCAGGCACAAAGCATGAACCCCGCTGTTGAATACACCCTCATTCAAGCACTTTTCTATTGTCAAACCTGACGTCAAGTTAGCCCCCTCCCCATCTAAAATCATTTATGTATACCTGTTTAACACAGCCACCCATCGAAATGCTAGAGGTGCCCAAGAGGACATCCTGAAGAGCCTCTCTCTCAAATGTAATCCCTCAAGATTATTACAAGAACCTGCTGAACTCTTAAATAACAATCTTCAGCTCCCACCCAATGGCACTGAAGCGCCATCATTCAGAGTGGAGTAATTCAGCACAGCCCCCAACAATCCGATCCTTGACGATGAAAGTCTTTCTTAAAAACGCTGCGCCCTCTCAACAGGGGACCTCAGCTAAAACCCCGACTGTGAAGTGAACCCTGTGCACCTGCGCCATGAGATTCAAGCCCGATCGCACTTGACACGGACACTCCATTCAAAGTAAAAACTCCTGCGCCAGACAGTCCCTGACACTCCCAAGTTTTCTTGGTCTGCACACAAATCCCACCGTCCTTCGTATATAGGAATGCCGCCAGGACTCGAGGCAAATGCCAGCGCGGATAAGGAAAGATTGGCCGTGCACGGCGCGGGCTCACCTTAATTCTCACGTAGCAGTGAGTGCCCAAGGACGTGTCATTCAAACAGGCGGGCGCAGTCTCTCGGACAGTCCACTGGAAGGTTTTCTTGGGCCTTCTGACAACGCTCCACACAAGTTTGAGGAGCACGATGCAGGTGCAGAAAACGCAGAAACCGTAAACGAGAGTCCAAAAAGCCAGAATCCTCATCCTGCACGCCAGGCGCACGGTGAGCAAGGCTAAACTGCGGAGCAGCCTCGCCATCTTTACACTGAAGAAGTGGCGAACGCTGGCGAGAGGATTAGGCGACGTGCGCTCGCTTCGCGACCGCTTTATTCTAGGAGAGGCTTTTTATGAATGCGGGCGCTCAGCAGTGTAGAGGCGCCTCATGACCAGGCGCTGTCACTTCGGTGGGGAGAGGCTAGGTAGAAGCTGGCTAAGTTGAGAATTCCAAGAAACGGTTAAAGATGCAGGCGTCGGGAGTCACGCTTGCGTGTGACTTGGGGGGCAAGGACGCTGGTGAGCAGGTAGCTTTCGGATTCATTAACCTGCATTTCCGCGGCGCTTAATCGAGCCGAGGCTGAGGGGCACTGTCACCGTGTCAGCTCGCTCGCAGGCACGTGATTTTGTTTGTTTTCTAGCAGCCTGACTCCTTTGGGACTTTAGCAGCACTTTCAGTCACGACTGGGGGCGCTGGTTTCAAGGGAGCGCTTAACTGCCGATTAACGGAATGTTTTAGTTTAACTCTTTACGAGGATTAATTGGCAATAGGTGAAGAGTAACGGGAATTCTGCCAAGATGAAGCCGCCGCGTGCGGGTTCAGCTAATCTTCAAACTGCACGGTATCGGATGAAATTCCTTTTATTTTTTTTGTCATAAAGCATTTTTTGACGTAAATCATTTTAAATATGCACAAAAGTCTCTCTCTCTCTTTTTTCAATCAGCCGTCTAAAGAAGCCACAAAATGCCACACGCCGTGCAGGGATGAATTCATAAAGCAGGTTTTACGTAGTGGGGTAGAATCCCGTTCCTCTGCTGATCTGTGGATACCCGTTGTTATCCAGTACATATTGCAAGAGAAATATATTTTGTTTCACGATCGTTTTTCCAGAAGCAAAAAATGACAAATAGATTGTCCCCTATTGTTTTGTTTTACCATGTATGCCAATTAAAATAATTAAAGTAATTTCAGAAATCATCTTCGCCGTTAACACGTTGTATGGCAACATGTGCCTGAGAATGGTTTCATTTAAATTCAGATGCTCTTCTCGCCTCAAGCTGAACAGCCAGATCGTCGTCATACATACTAATAGATGGCTTCCAGCCTTTTCTGTTTTGTGCAGTTGCACATGGCAAGCCTTCCTATTAAAGCTTAATAATGCTGCATTACCCGTATCTCAGTAATGCCGTAAAGAAAAGCGGCAGAGAAGGAGTTAGTCGCACGTTATCGGTGACTGTTGACTGTTTTTACTCAAAATTTCACAATACTGTACACGAAACAGTCGTAACATCGATTCTAAAAGCTTGTGAAGTCAGAAATATAGATTTAGAATATTAAGACTCAGCAGATATGTTTTTCCTTATCTAACTGTGTAGCAATCCTTTGATCTAAACAGTCATTTTGAAAAGAACTCCACTTTATTTTCTGGTATTACTTGATTAATTTGAAAAAAAATGTCTTTGAGACATGGAAGCAAACTTGTGTGGATACAGGAGAGATTAGCTTGGCTAGAAATGAAGTCGAGGTCCATGGAACTGTGTTAGTGACGGCACTTCCATGTTGTGCCAAACTGGCATGACCACAAAAAAAAAAGAAAAACAGATATGAAACAGGGTGTTCAGCACGTATTATGGTAAGTCATTGATGCAATCCTTTTAGCTCAGAGTATTCAGTTTATTAGTAGTTAATTAATTATTAATTGTTGCAGTTATTTATCTTTTCACTTTTATCTATTCATTGTTTAATGGTTCTCTGCATGATAGAAGCCCGACTGCTCTGTGCATGCAGTGCCAGCCAATCACAGCTCAGACGCTGTATAATTTCTTGGCAACATGGTGTGTCTAATAACTAATTAAAGTATATTGGCATTGCACTTTGAGTAGAAATATGAAAAAAAACTGCATACTTGTGAAGTGTGCATATTAAGTATAAGCAGGGATCTATGAAGATATTCTGTCTTCAGGAACCAGTGGCACCCTTAACCAGTGTGTTGCCAAATCCCTTACAAATTACATTTAAATGATATGAGCCTATTGTCTTGCTAAATTCCTTTTTGAGTTGTTCAAAACAGAGATGCAATACCTTCTCAAAAGTTAAAGGATAGCCGGAACCTCTCAAGGTCAAGAGGTTCCGGCTAGATATAGTTGAGTTCACCTCGAAGCACAGCTTGGACTCTGGAACCAATCTCCTTGAGAGGGGCTGGACTCTCTACCACTCTGCAGTTGCCCCTGGTGAGAGGCACCGAGCGGGTGTGGGCATACTTATTGCCCCCCAACTTGGAGCCTGTTCATTGGGGTTTACCCTGGTGGATGAGAGGGCAGCCTCCCTCCGCCTTCGGGTGGGGGGACAGGTCCTAACTGTTGTTTGTGCGTATGCACCAAACAGCAGTTTGGAGTATCCACCCTTTTTGGAGTCCCTGGAGGAGGTGCTAGAGGGCATACCTTCTGTGGACTCCCTCGTTCTGCTGGGAGACTTCAATGCTCACGTGGGCAATGACAGTGAGACCTGGAAGGGCGTGATTGGGAGGAATGGCCCCCCCAATCTGAACCCGAGCGGTGTTTTGTTATTGGACTTCTGTGCTCATCACGGATTGTCCATAATGAACACCATGTTCAAGCATAGGGGTGTTCATATGTGCATTTGGCACCAGGACACCCTAGGCCTCAGTTCGATGATTGACTTTGTGGTAGTGTCGTCAGACCTGCGGCCACATGTCTTGGACACTCGGGTGAGAGAGGGGCGGAGCTGTCAACTGATCACCACCTGGTGGTGAGTAGGCTTCGATGGTGGGGGAGGATGCCGGTGAGGCCTGGTAGGCCCAAACATGTTGTGTGGGTCTGCTGGGAATGTCTGGGAGAGTCCCCTGTTCAACTCCCACCTTCGGGAGAACTTTGACCACATCCTGAGGGAGGTGGGGGACAATGAGTCCGAATGGGCCATGTTCCGTGCCTCTATTGTTGTGGCGGCAGACCGGAGCTGTGGCCGTAAGGTGGTCGGTGCCTGTCGTGGCGGCAATCCCCAAACCCGTTGGTTGACACCAGCGGTGAGGGATGCCGTCAAGCTGAAGAAGGAGTTCTACAGGACCTTTTTGTCCTGTGGGACTCTGGAGGCAGCTGATAGATACCGGCAGGCCAAGTGGAATGCGGCTTTGGTGGTTGCTGAGGCAAAAACTCGGGCGTGGGAAGAGTTTGGGAAGGCCATGGAGAACGACTTTCGGACGGTTTCGAGGAGATTCTGGTCCACCATCTGGAGTCTCAGGAGGGGGAAGCAGTGCAGTGTCAATACTATATATGGTGGGGATGGTGCATTGCTGACCTCGACTCGGGACATTGTGGGTTAGTGGGGGGGAGTACTTCAAAGACCTCCTCAATCCCACTAACATGCCTTCCAATGAGGAAGCAGAGCCTGGGGACTCGGAGGTGGGCTTCCCCATCTCTGGGACTGAGGTCACCGAGGTGGTCAAAAAACTCCTTGGTGGCAGGGCCCCGGGGGTGGATGAGATACGCCCAGAGTTCCTCAAGGCTATGGATGTTGTAAGACTGTCTTGGTTGACACGCCTCTGCAACATCGCATGGACATCAGGGACAGTGCCTCTGGATTGGCAGACTGGGGTGGTGGTCCCCCTCTTTAAGAAAGGTGACCGGAGGGTGTGTTCCAACTACAGAGGGATCACACTCCTCAGCCTCCCTGGAAAAGTCTATTCGGGGCTCCTGGAGAGGAGGGTTCGTCGGATAGTCGAACCTCGGATTCAGGAGGAACAGTGTGGTTTTCATCCTGGTTGTGGAATAGTGGACCAGCTCTACACCCTTAGCAGGGGACTTGGAAAAGGCGTTCGACTGTGTCCTTCGGGGAATCCTGTGGGGGTACTCCGAGAGTATGGGGTACTGGACCCCCTGGTAAGGGCTGTTCGGTCCCTGTACGATCAGTGCCAGAGCTTGGTCTGCATTGCCAGCAGTAAGTCGAACCCGTTTCCAGTGAGAGTTGGACTCCGCCAGGGCTGCCCTTTGTCACCGATTCTGTTCATAACTTTTATGGACAGAATTTCTAGGCGCAGCCAGGGCATTGAGGGGGTCCGGTTTGGTGGACTCAGGATTGGGTCACTGCTTTTTGCAGATGATGTTGTCCTATTTGCTTCATCAGGCCGTGATCTTCAGTTCTCTCTGGATCGGTTCGCAGTTGAGTGTGAAGCGGCTGGGATGGGAATCAGCAGCTCCAAATCCGAGACCATGGTCCTCAGCCGAAAAAGGGTGGAATGCCCTCTCAGGGTTGGGAGTGAGATCCTGCCCCAAGTGGAGGAGTTCAAGTATCTCGGGATCTTGTTCATGAGTGAGGGAAGGATGGAGCGTGAGATCGACAGGCAGATCAGTGCGGCATTCGCAGTGATGCAGGCTCTGCATCTGTCTGTCGTGGTGAAAAATGAGCTGAGCTGCAAGGCAAAGCTCATGTTCCTACCCTCACCTATGGTCATGAGCTATGGGTAGTGACCGAAAGAACGAGGTCGCGAATACAAGCGGCTGAAATGGGTTTCCTCCGTAGGGTGTCTGGGCTCTCCCTTAAAGATAGGGTGAGAAGCTCAGTCATCCAGGAGGGACTCAGAGTACAGCCGCTGCTCCTCTGCATCGAGAGGAGTCAGATGAGGTGGCTCGGGCATCTGATCAGGATGCCTCCTGGACGCCTCCTTGGTGAGGTGTTCCGGGCACGTCTAACCGGGAGGAGGCCCCGGGGAAGACCCAGGACACACTGAAGGGACTATGTCTCTCGGCTGGCCTGGGAACGCCTTGGGATTCTCCCGGAAGAGCTAGAAGAAGTGGCCAGGGAGAGGGAAGTCTGGGCATCTCTGCTCAAGCTGCTGCCCCCGTGACCCGATCTCGGATAAGCGGAAGAGGATGGATGGATGGATGAAGTTAAAGGATATCAAAAAATGAAATGAAAGTTAAAATTCATAATTTCAAGAACCCAAAGAACTTACTCTGGGGCAGTGGAAACATGTTTGGAGCGATATATATATCACTTCACTATCTGACACTCTGATGGACAAATTTAGGTTTGGCTAATGCCAGAAGAATGCCATCCTCTGGACTGCATAGTGTCTACTGTAAAGTTTGGTGGAGGAGGGATAATGGTCTGGGACTGTTTTTCAGGGTTTGAGCTTGGCTCCTTGGTTCCAGGTAAGAATACTGGTAAATGCTGCTGCATACAAAGATATGTCGAACAATTGTGTGTTTCCAACTTTGTGGCAAGAGTTTGGGGAAGGTCCCTTTCTGTTCTAGCATGACTGAGCTCCTGTCCATAAAGACACGTTTTCATGAGTTTGGTGTGGGGTAGCTTGAGTGGCCTTCACAGATCCCTGACCTCAACCCTATTGAAACCTTCTGAAATAGTTTTAACTCTGATTGTGAGCCAGGTGGTCTCATCCAATGTCATTACCTGTCCTCACAATTGATCTGTTTGCTGAATGGGTACAGTTTCCCACAGACACACTACAGAATCATGTGGAAAGTCTTCCCAGAACAGTAGAAGCTATTATAGCGAAAGGGGGAATGGGTCTTGGGACAATTCCATATTAATACCAATAATTTTGGAATGGGTTGTCCAACAAGCTCATATAAGTATGATGGTCAGGTGTCTGCAAACCTTTGGCCGTACAGTGTATTTTGGTCTAGGTCCCTTGATAGTCTAGTATTCTGAAAGTCATTGCTCTTGATCTGTGCACTGCTTACTCTATCACAGGGTCAGATGACACCAATGCCTATCCTAGCAGGAGCCAGCCTTGGATGGGGTGTTAGTCCATATGTCCTTTCCCCAGTCACGATTTTATAGTAGATTATCTCTGTTATCCTATATGAAGGCATTTCTCTTTCAACCTGCTTTCCCTTCTTTTTTTAATTCTCAGTACACCATGCAGAGATGTGCACACAATAATTGTGATTAGAAGGCAACATTTGAGCCTCACACATGCGCCCAACTGTGAATTTCAATGCGTAACATGTAATCATACTGCATTCATGTACATCGCAGTATCATAATGAGTTAAGTAATCAGTGTCTGTGAAGCAGCTTGAGGAAAGCAGTGTTTTGTCTCAACATATGTTTCCACATACCCAGATAGATTGTGCTAATAAGATGGCCCACACCCATGATTTTAAGACGGACTGCATATTCAGATTTTTAAATGTTGGTTCTTTGAAAGTTGAAAACGAAAAGAGAAAGTACAATTTAAATAGGCTAGTCACTATCTAGCCTAAAATCTTATACCACTTGAACACTGCACTTCTGGCTCCTTGGATTCATCCACAGATAGGGGTTGAATCTGTGCAGAATTTAGAATAAAGCATTAAGTACATGATGGTTGATTGTATTAGACCTTAAACAGTAACAACAGCAATCTGCAAATGCAGTAACATAAGAATTAAGAGGTCTGCTATATCCTTATTTTGATTTTAATTTTAAATATGAAGTAGTGAGGTCAATGTTTATCAGCTCATGAATGACCGATGCTCTCTGAATTAGCAGATTAAGAAAAACAGACATTTTTGATTTGTCTCCTCAGCTCTGTTGAGATTAAATGTAACAATTTATGCTATAGGATACAGCAAAAGTTCAGTTTCTGGTTTACTTTTAAAGACACTTTCTTATATATATATATTGTCACACACGTGTGTTTAGGAGACAGCTAAAGGGCTTAAATACATGTGATTCCACGCCAGAGGAATCATGGATTGGAGGAAGCCAAGTATTTGGGCTACCTGGTGGGTCGTGGTACGATGAAGCCATAGTGCTCTAAAATAGAAGCCATTTTGACATAGCCCCGTCCGCGAACCAAGCGGCAGGTCCAGGCATTTCTCGGATTGGCGGGGTACTACCGCGACAGTGGTTAAAAACAAAGACCAGAATTACCTGTGTACACGGAGATGTCCACTCCTATAACTCCGCCCGCTATTTCATCTGCCACAGAGGATCACTCAAAAAACTCACTGTAGCAGTCCTTCCAAATACACCGTGCGCTGTGATTCTCGGGCGGGACTGGTCTGACATTAAAAGCAGTGAAGTACTGATCTCGCCTTATTCGAAATTGGGTCTAGTAACAGACGGGAATCCACCATCTCAGGTTGTCTCCACACCATGTATGCAGCCGGTGGTGAGAGGTATGGGAAACCACGAGGAGGATGGCGAACTTCCTGGGCCGTCACGGACTAATACGTCATCAGTCCAGACCTCGCCAGAGCGGGAGGATTCTCCGCCTCTTGAGGTCAACCCAGACCCTCTCTCAGATCTGAGCTTTCAATTCAGACAAACACCGGCATCATTTAAAAGGGAACAATGGAATGACTATTCCCTTAAGTTTGCTAAAAATGTAGTAGTCCTCGTCAACGGCCAACGCACCATTCAGCCCATGCCACAAGGACCCCACTTTGTGATAGAAAATGACTTATATCGGGTCAGTGAGAACGAGGGGGGGGGGTGCGGAAGTTGTTGCTGATCCCACGAACTTTCCGGCGGCAAGTTTGTGAATTGGCACACGCCCATCTCCTTGGAGGCCACTTGGGCACCGAAAAAACTTTATAGCGTATTAAGCTCCGCTTCTATTGGCCGGGAATTAATGAGGAGGTTCGCCGCTTCTGTATTTCGTGCCCGGAATGTCAGCTGCGGCAAATTCATAGCAGGGACCATGCTCCTCTCGTTCCTCTTCCCTTAATTGATGTTCCCTTTGAAAGGATAGGGGTCAACATAGTAGAACCCCTGGAACCCTCGGCCCAAGGACATAAATATATATTAGTCCTCGTGGATTATGCGACCCGATATCCAGAAGCCGTTCCGTTGCGCTCAGCTAATTCTAAAGCCATCGCACGGGAACTAATAGGAGTCTTTGCGCGAGTTGGGGTCCCTAAAGAAGTCCTTACGGACCAAGGGACGCCGTTTACCTCAGAGACGTTCAAGGAAATGGCCAAGTTACTGATAATAAAGCACTTGAGAACTGCGGTGTATCATCCTCAAACCGATGGTTTAGTAGAGAGATTTAATCAGACTCTCAAACAGATGCTTCGCAAGGTGGTCAGCGGGGATGGGAGGAATTGGGATCAAATCCTCCCCCTCGTGCTCTTTGCCTATCGGGAAGTCCCTCAAGCCTCAATGGGGTTCTCACCCTTTGAATTATTATATGGACGACAACCCCGGGGTATATTGGACATTTTAAAAGAAGGTTGGGAAGGAGAGGCTCTTCCCTCAACTAATATTGTGGAATATATCATGCAGTTACGTGATAGATTTGAGAAAATTCGGCCCATATTAAAAAGTCATATTAAAGAGGCGCAAGCAGCACAGGCCCACTATTATGACCGGGGCACGACACTTCGGGAGTTCCAGCCGGGGGATCGAGTCATGGTATTGGTTCCCACCTCCCACTCTAAACTACTTGCCCACTGGCAAGGGCCATACGAAGTTAAAGAGAGAAAGGGACTCGTCGACTATTTGGTGAAACAACCCAATCGTCGACCGAGTGAGCGGATATATCACGTGAATCTGCTGAAACCGTGGAAGGAAAGGGACCCTGATCCCACCTCCGGCCAGCCCCGCTCCTTCTTTGCTCAAAGTAACACCCTTAACTTCGGGTTTAATTTGAATAACCGACAGAGGCAAGAGCTAGAAGCAGTTATCTCGTCCGTCCCGGAGGTGGTGGACGAAATCCCAGGAAGGACCTCTCTGGTTGCCCATGATATTGTGACTGAACCCGGGGTCATAGTCCGAGAACAACCCTATTGAAACTCCCGAGGCAAAGAAAGCGGAAGTGGAACTGGAAATCAAATGCATGCTGGACCTAGGAGTCATAGAGGAGAGTCATAGTCCCTGGTCCAGCCCAATTGTCTGGGTTCCTAAGCCTGACGGGAGTTGGAGATTTTGTAGTGACTTCCGTCGGCTTAATGAGGTCTCACAATTTGATGCTTATCCAATGCCTCGAGTGGACGACCTCCTTGAAAGGCTTGGACAGGCACAATACCTGACCACACTTGACATGACCAAAGGGTACTGGCAGGTTCCTTTAACGGACTCTGCAAAGGGTAAAACCGCGTTTAGCACCCCTAGTGGGCACTGGCAGTATCGTGTCCTTCCATTCAGGTTACATGGGGCTCCTGCAACTTTCCAGCGTCTGGTGGACAAAGTGGTCCGCCCCAATAACATGTATAGTGCTGCCTAACTGGATGACGTCGTCATCTATTCCAGCACCTGGAAGGAACACCTACAGCACGTTGGAGTGGTATTGTGGATGCTGGGTGAAGCCGGTCTTCGAATCAATCCAAAGAAATGTTTCTTTGGATTTGAGGAAGCCAAGTATTTGGGCTACCTGGTGGGTCATGGTACGGTGAAGCCGCAATGCTCTAAAATAGAAGCCATTTTGACATAGCCCCGTCCGCGAACCAAGCGGCAGGTCCAGGCATTTCTCGGATTGACGGGGTATTACCGCCGGTTTGTACCACGTTTTTCGGAGAGAGATGTGCCCTTGACTAATTTAACAAAGAAGAGGACTCCTAACACTGTGCTATGGACTGATATGACTGAGGCAGCCTTCAGTGACTTAAAAAAGGCCCTGACGTCGGCACCCGTTTTAAAGGCGCCTGACTATTCACGGCCTTTTATGCTCCAGACGGACGCTTCGGACACAGGCCGGTATCCAATGGCAATGGTATACCTAAGAGAGTTCTTTGAATAGCTATCTTATAATTACCAGTGGAAAAGCACAAGGAGATGAAGGAAAATGGGGACTGACAGAACTGAAGTCTAATAAACAAACAGGGTCCTGAGAGCCAAGAAGAGATGATCACACCACACATCAAAGCCAGACTACAACACCCAAATCATAGTCAAAGAGAAAAGCATGTTCTCTAATTGTAATTTGTCATTTTACTCCAAACTAACACCTATCAAGATTTTTGCATAGTTCTCTTTTTCGAAGTTGATCCAATGCTTGGGTAACAAATAGCTGACCACTGGCATATTAAGTAGTCTGGTGCTTTAAGATTTGCAGTAAATGTCGTGACTCCATAGCTACAAACAGCATGGCCGCTCCTTTCAAAAAAAAAATCAAAATGGTCTTGTGGTTAGGTCACCATCCTAACTATATGTTATAAATAAACCAGTGAAATTAAATGTTTAGGCATGCAAAAAATTTAACTAATTAAATCAAAGGTGATTCATCATGGCAAGGGTAAATTGCAACTTATGAGCTTACAAAATAGATTTGAATATAACTGGCTTATTAACCATACTTTTCATTAAAAGTTTTAAGTCCATAATTCCCATGCAATAATATAAAATAGGCAAGTAATGCAAAAGGAAAAAAATCAAAGAAGAAAAGGCCCAGTAATTCAAAAATGCAATAAAGAAGATGAAGACACAAGTTCAGAATACCAGAAGTTCAAAACTTACCAAAGGCCTAGTGACCGGAGGCTAAGGATTGCAGAATACCTGATGTGTTTCAGGCAAAGTTTGTTCCCTGGATTGTGTTTGTTTTCCTTTTTTGTAATTTTTGTTTTTAAATTTGATATTTTTCATGTGTTTTTGTCATTTTGTAGTTTTTCTTAATATTATGTAATTTAATAATGATGCCTGCAGTGGGCTGGTGCCCTGCCTGGGGTTTGTTTCCTGCCTTGCGCCATGTGTTGGCTGGGATTGGCTCCAGCAGACCCCCGTGACCCCGTAGTTAGGATATAGCGGGCTGGATAATGGATTTATGGATGGATGAATAATTATGTATTATATACTGTAGCTATGCTATTTTACTACATTCTTTGTGTTTAATGGGTGGAACTTCAAGGACCATGGCCACCATGACGTCACTGCTGAGGGGCTGCTCTCAGTCTTTACATTCTGATCCAGGAAATTGCAATTGCACAGTCGCAATTGTGAGGACTGCTCTTATGTCCTGCTTTTGGGGGATTCTTGGTCTTCTTTGGACTCTGATTTTGGGTTATGGAATGGACTTGTGATGCCTTTTTGCAGTTTTTAATTGTTTTGCCATTTTTTTTACTTCTTTTATTTAATAAACGCTTTATATTTAAGCAACCTTATTTTAGGTTTGTGTTTTGAATCCAGATGTTTTTTGTTTATCCTCTCCCATGAATGGCATTTTTGAGCATTTAATGTATTTTTGAACTGTTAAAGCCTAAGCCCCATTTTGGGTCTGTGCTGGATGGGAAGTCTGCCATTTGAGTTTGGAGCTGGGCTGCGTGGAGTGAGAGGCCTGCTTCTAAGACCACCCTGTGAAGCTCTGGTCATCTTTTTGCTTTTTTTGAGGCCTGTTCACCTCTCTTCGTCATTTTTATGTTGCAGTATCACAACAATGTCAAAATACAACTTGTCAGGCATCTCAAAATATAAAACAACAGGTATTACAAAGTGGCAAAATTTAAGGCCAAATATAAAAAAAGGATTACAAACTGCCTACATTTAAAGTACAAAACATGCCTTGGTAATGAATGCATTGAAGTAGGAGCCAGTGACACAGAGTATGGCTTAGCAGTTAGCTTGGGGCTTGCAGAGGTGTTAAATGGGGGCTCAAGTGGCTGTCCCATTAGCTGCAAAGTCATGGCAAGAGTTCCTGATGTCACTAGTGCAGCTCTACATGGACAGCAGCACCAGGTAACCCAGAGGTGTCAGGTTAAAATGAGGCTGGAAATTTTACCCTTTGAATCCACAAATGCCAGGACAAAGCCAAGGGCAGGCAAAGGGAACACTTCCTAGAAGCCAGAGACTGTCAAAATAGCTTTGGGCTTCAGTTTCACAAAGATAAACAACCAGCAGTTCATCAGATAAGTCATCCTTGTTTGCACAAATGGCAAAATTAAACATAAGCAGCACAAGGTTCATTTTTACTGATGTTTATTCATCCTAATAGAGACTTCAGATTGTGTGTTAGGAGCAGATTAGGAGCTGCAGCCATGCTGTCAAAATACGAGGGTCGTTTGATAAGTTTGGTAAATTTCAATGAGATTGTGCCACAATTCATTTGGTGACGTCAGGGCTAGTAAGTGTCACTCTTCAAACTAGGTCAGGCCAAATTTTAGCCAGAAGTGACAGCTGTTTACATTCTACAGACGTTTGAAGCAGTTTGTTCCCCCAATAAAGTGTTTAACTTGCTTTTTTACCATACTTATCAAACAGGCCTCATAGATGGACAAAAACTAAGTTTGAAAAAGTCACGTCAATGTGTGTTTATAATTAGCAGAGCCAATCATTTCGGTTTCTGCAAGCTCAGTGACTTTTCAGTATCATTAAATGTCATTTAAGATAAAAGGTTATTAAACAATACTGTAAGCTTTAAAATAATAAGTGAATTTTTCCTGACTGTGACTGCAATCCTTTGACATAGCAGTAATTTTGAAAAGTAATTAGCATGTGTGTTTCTAGACTCCTCTGGCACTCATATTCTGGAGATTCTGATGTGCAACAATATATAGTAGATTTGAAGTAAATATCTTATTTAAAAAAAGATGTGTTACCCTTCTGAAATCTAAGTTGAAATCTAAGTAATCAATGTAGACCTTGTGTTTTTTATTTCATACTGGGGGGCTTTGCTCGCCAACCCCCCTGCCCTGCGCTACATGCCAGCCACTTCGCGTATGTGGATTTCACTTTCACCAAACAACAAATTATTTAATTCTCGCGGATACGCCTCTTCATTGGGAAGAAACGCTACATTTCCCACGAATTAGATGATCTACAAGTCTCCGACTTAAAGTTTAAATCTGAACAATATATTCGATCTCTTTTCGCTGTTCCGTTATTTTACCGAGTAATAATTTCTGTTTATTTGGGCTAATGTGATCTTTACTATCCTTTTTTTGAGACTTTCAAATTTTAGTACTTTCATTATCTCTAACCTGCTCTGCATGTGTATCGCACCGTTTTTGAATTCTTTACTATGTTTTACTCTGTCATCTACTTTTCGTCTTTTGTTTCCGGCCCCGGGTGTGATTAAATTTCTTGGCACAAAGTCTCATCTCGCGGGACATGAAAGTATCTCTCTGAAAAAGTCACGTCTCGTCCCAGGATTTTTTTATTATAATAGAGAGACACGGGCTGTCCATTTGGCCTGATAATAATACGCACCCACTCCCTTTCTCTGGCTGAGGCCTTTTATTTCTTTGGATAGAGCTGCCCTTTTCCGCTACTTCTGCTTGATGTCATTTGTCGAACTGACCACTCTTATAGTTGCATTGTTTTGCAACTATAAGAGTTGCATTGGCCTCGTTTAGCAACTCTAGCATAGTCGTGAGTCGTGTCAGGGCTTTAGTTTTCCAGTGTGCGTGTCGGTTTATCTTTACATCCACTCATCCATTGCCCACCACCCAAAGTTAGTAATCATTAGCATTACAGCTGTAAGCTTGTTCATGTGGCCCTAGCGGTGCAAGAAAGTCACTACCACACTACTTTTTTAGTTGTGCCTCCCATTTTTTGATATTTTTATCATCAATTTTTTTTTTTGCCCCTTCTAGATGTTTTGTCTATTTTTAAATTTTTCTTCCTTACCCTAGCAACTGGAAGGAAATACAGATGCACAGAAATACACACATACATTTCTCCTTTCATTAAGGGTGGATAAGCAGATTTCTGTCCACCCAGCAGTTGATCCCTGCTGGACGTTTTCAGTGTTCATATTTGCAGTGCTCCATCTATTATAATGTATTCTGTAATGCATGTAGAAATAAAAAGCACTGCATCTTTCATTCCAACAGATGGCGCATCAAAACTTTGGCACTGCTTTTACGAATTCCATAACAAATGGCACATAACAAAGACATAGTAACCAGACAGACACATGTTCTTTTATTAAATAGATAAATGTTAATTGAAACCAAAACAAAAAATGATGTTTGCAAGAGATGTGGCTATAGAAACAACAACATAATGATCATATTGAAGAATGCCCGTTATTGCCAGTATGATGATGTCTGCTATTTAACGCTAATTACACAAATGGCTGCAGTATCTACACACTTATTGTTGTGGAATATGTTGTATTATTCTATCAAGCCTGTGTACATTCATTCATTTTCTGTACCTACCACTTCCAATATGGGAGCTCAGAAAGCCCAGCAAAAAATGGAGTCAAACAGGCTCTTACAGAGCGTACATACTGAAAGCTATGGCCTGTCTGACTTTGAGTGGTGGGAGGCCTAAATATTTACAGATAGTTCTCAATGCCCTTCTTGCTCCAAGGTTTACTTATCTATTAAAATGTTTTCTGCCACTTGGGGGAACTTCATGTAAGTTTTGCACTTTCTTGCTCTTGGAAACTAACAGAAAATGTGAAACTTCAGGATTGTGCTTTTAAGGCTTACCTGATGTCCTGCCTCTCATGGTTGAGGCCTTTATCCTGCTGTCTTCACTGTCTTTGGTTTTATTCCAGAAAGTTGACTTAAACGATGATGGCGTCAGCATTGTATGCTGGTAATAAAAATGTACCAAAGAACCAAATTATTAAAATGGTACTGTACCAACATTATGCAAAATACAGTAATCTTACTACATGAAAATGTGACTGAAATTGCTTTCCACTGTCTTTACTCAGAAGTAAGCATGGAGAGCACAGAATATGGGTGCTGATTTTCTGCAAGCAGAAAACCAAATTATGCAAGTTGAACTGTAACACGGCCATCAATTCAGTTGCAAAAAAAAGGTGGAAAGAGTTGATAGGTCTGGTCATCTTTAACTGGTTAATAATCAGAGCCGTCAAAGTGAGATATGACAATACTTCGTTTATAAGGCAAATGAAAAACGTGAACCTGAAGATATTACTGTGCCGGCTTGCTTACAGCTTTGCAAGGCTTGTCTCGCCAAAGGAGGCAACATATCAGATCTTTCTCAGCATTTACCCCTTGCTCATCCCGATGTCTTCTCGGGGCTCAGAATTCGACAGGTGTGAAAAGATATTCACAGTCAAAATAAGAAGAGATGAATGTACTTTGATGGGTTAACAAGTGCAGCATTTCTACCCAGCTCAAGCTGTTCAAGTCCAACCATTGTGTCTTCATGTGGAGCACTGATTAGCCTTTATGCTCCTCTTGTTTAGCAGTGGTTGTTTGCCAATTCCCTTTCAAAAGGTGAACACATGAATGCTGAAATGAACTGAGCTGAGAGAGGCCAGCAGTTCCCTAGATGGTCATTCGGCTCTTCTGTGACTTTCTTGTTGAGTTTTCTACGTGCTCTCACAGTAATTTTGCTAGGCTGGCCACTGCTGGTTAGATTTTACCACCGCTCCAGTATTTTGTTCCATTAGGAGAAGACGGCTCTCACAGTGGTTTACTGGAGTCACAGAGTTTTTGCTTTATAATGCTTTCCCTACTGATATATTTCAGTAACTCTGTCTCGGGTCTTCTGGAATTTCTTTTGATCGAGACATGGTGTGCTGCTTGTTGAGATCTTGAAGCCAACTTCACATTGCTGGAAAAGTTCTACTGAAGTGACGTTCAGCTTCAGCAGGGCTGGCAGAAATCAAGCTTGGGTGTCTCTAGTTTAACGTATTTGAGCTTGGATCACTGGTTGATGGACAAAGGAGGCAATTACTTTTTCACATCAGTGATTTTGATGTTGATTTTTTTCCTTCAATAAATGAAATGCTTGTGTAAAAACTGTAAAAAGGCTGTGTATTATACTACATTTATTTGGATACCAGAAATACATTATGAAAGAGCTAAAATAGAAGAAATTAAGATGGAAATACTTTTTTTACAGTGCTGTACATCCTAGTTCTTAATTCTTTCATAATCTTTTTAAATGATCTGAACTCTACAAATAAAATGGTTTGATCAGCCTGTAAATAAGGCATGGCAGTTGTCAATTCTACTCCAAATAAAATTAGAATACATCTTAAATTTGTGATACTGGTTTGTAATTGAGGAAAAAAAATGTTCAAGTCTATTGTGTTGAAGTCTTATGACTAAATGACGTGCTTATTTAATAAACTTAAGTTTAGGCCTACTCGCCAGCACATTTATTTAAGGACACTACAGGAGAAACATCATTTGGTCTGAAAGAAAGGCATGGCCAAGTGTCACCTGCATTTGAGTGAAGATAAAGTCCCGTCTCAAATGATATCTCCCAGTGGCAGCACATGAAATGAAAACCAACAGTCCAAGTACCGAGCCCTCCAGGACACCCCACCAAACTAAACCACCCAAAGATGACGCCTGTATCTCATAGGCTTCAGTCCTCAACACAGTCGAGTGGTCAGTGGCGTCACAGCTGTAATCTTTGAGTTAAGAGTTTGCATTGCTACACGGAGGTTAGTGAAACTCACTGGGCTTCCTCCCAAGTGGTGTTCTCGTCAGACCATGGGATGGAACTTGTTCAGTCTTCTCTTTAAAGAAATGCACATAGCTTTGTGTAAATTGTAAGGAAAGCTGCCAGTCTAAGAGAGTGGTTTTCTTGGGTGAACATACCAATCATAGGAGCCATCAGCTTTTCTGGCTTACTTGTGCACATCCTTGTATACATTGTACAGGTCAAGGATTACAAAGTGCTCCTTTCTGCAAACAGCACTTACTCCATCTTTTAAAAATGATTATGTTGAGGCCTGGCTTCTGAAGATACCCAAAGTGCAAAACGGTTTCACTTTCAAGATTTTGATTTCCTGGGAGACAAAACAGTGGAGTAATATGCCATTGTTCTGATGTTTGGTTGGTTTGCAGTTCGTTTAGGTGTGGACTTCAGCTGGTACTGCTCCGTTCTTCACTACTGGGGCAGATTACTTGAAAGTAACTGTCCTTTTTATTTTATCTTGCACTTAAATGTCTAGAAGACATTTACAAAAAACAAGCAAGGTACATTCCACTATAAAAATATTGTAACCAACTTACAAAATGTACAGAGCCATGTAGATTTTAACAAATAGAAGTATAGATGTCTGCTATTTAAGTTATATGTGACACCGTAGTGTTCCCATTTTGACTAAAATAACACTCCACTATGCTCCAGAGGTGTGAGATTGGGTGCTACTGCCTACGAGTCAAAGCATACACTTTTATACAGTAAAATGTATCTGCAAGTAGGGAAGTTCACATTAAAATAAAGTACACTGCAGCACAGGCCTTCTAAACCAATGACACAAGAGATATATTATGTGCTGGAACTGTCGTGTTCTCAATGTTCAGTTACATCTGCTACACCCCATTCTCTAATCAGACTTTCTGAACTCTATTATGGACTTACAGGACCATAGAGGTGTATGTGGTCAGGTGGTGCCCAAACAGACTTAGGCAGAGCACCAGTCCTTGTGATGGTCTGGGTTGACTCCATGCTCCTGTAACGCCCAGGAGCCTCTGGGACCTGCCACCGTCGATAGTCATGAGGAGGACAGAGGAGCCAAGCAGACGAGGACACAAAGATAAGCAAGGAGTAGGTGCATAAGTGCTCACTGACCTTATTATAAACAAGCTAAACAAATCGAAAAAAGTGTTCAATAAATAAATAATCCTATAAAATAAAGTGCAATTCAGAGACCACACCAGATGCTGTGTATCTTCTTTGGTGATGCTTTGACAAGGATGAAGTGCCATTCAATGAGCTTGGAGGCATTTACTAGAACTTGAGCAGATCAGATGTTTCTAGACACCTCAGAATTCACTGTGAGATTGCCATCAGCAGTGTGCCAGTACCTGTGGAGCCATACATGCCCAAGCCATAACACACCCACCACCATGCTGAACAAGTGAGGTGATATTCTCTGGATGTCGGGAAGTTCCTTGTCATCTCCACACTAGTTGCCATCAGTCTGATACAGGTTCATCTTTGTCTCGTCTGTCTGCAAGACCTTTTTTCAGAATTCTGCAGGCTCTGTTAAATACTTTCTTGCAAATTGTAATCCAGCCATCCTGTTTTTGTGGCTAACTAGGTTTGAATCTTGCAGTGTGGCCTGTGAATTTCTGCTCAAGAAGCCTTCTGCAGATAGTCTGACACACACACACACACGCACACACACACACACACACACACACACACCTGCCTCCTGAAGACTGTTTCTGGCCTGATGGGCAGGTGTTTGGGCTTTTTCTTCACCTTAGTAAGGATTCTTCTGTCATCAGCAGTGGAGGTCTTCCTTTGAGATACTGAGCTCACCAGTGCCTTCTTTCTTCTTAATGATATTCCAGACAGTTGATTTAGGTAATTCTAAGGTTTTACCAATGTCTCGTATGGTTTTATTCTTGTTTTTCAGCCTCACAATGACTTCTTTGACTTTCACTGTAATATCGCTTGTCCTCAAATTGAACAATGGCAACTACAGAATCCAAAGGATATAAGCAAGGCGTGGTATCTGAGGCCTGCAACAATGAAACACACCTGAGTAACCACAAACACCTGTGGCGCCAACTGTCCCAAACATTATGGTGCCCTGAAACTGGGGGAACACGTACAAAAAGTGCTGTCATTTCTACATGGTGTGACTGAAATGTATGCAAATACCCTTAAAGTCTGCAATGTGCACTTCAGTTACATCTGAATTGTTTAATTTGTAATTTGAAACCGCGGAGCAGAGGGGTAAATCAAAGAAAAATTAGTCTTTGTATCAAACATTATGAAGGGCACTGTAGTTCTTAAATCAAAAAAGAAATCCACCATACAAATATAATGGTTGCAAGACAGTAATACATACAGAAAGAAGACTCTAAACAGGCCCATTATTCAATGGCAAAAAAATTTAATTTTTCTAGCAACTGCACATATACAGATTTGCTAATATAAACTTATTACAACTTTATTTGTAAATATATACATATGACCCATCGTACATATTTTAGGATCACAACATTCAGATATTGCCCATAGGAGGAATTCACACCTATGAATTTCTAATGTTTGTTTAGTTACTGGCCCATAAAAAGGAAACAATGCCAACAAGAAAGGGAACATTAAAGACATCTATAGTAATATGACTTAAATATACAATTCACCATATGCTTAACTGTTTAACTCTTCAGGTTTCCCCTAATTATTCAAGTATTTCACACTTCGCTAAGAAGCAGTGCTGAAGCTTGTTCACAGAAATCCTGCCAACAAGTACAAGCCTTTATTTTTATTTTTTCTTATTATTGGCACAAAACAAATACTCATGCTTATTTAAAGTTTCTGATTAAAATGGTAACTGCTATTTTACTGTACTCTTTGATACCAAAGCAATAAAATGAAATGCTATAATAAAAATAGATGAAACGATTCACACGATTACAGTAATGCATCATTTGCAATAATGCTTTTATTGCATAGTTCAATTTTTTTAAGTACCAAAAAAAGGACATTTTCCACCGTTTAACAATACAGACACCCAACGCCTACAAGCAAGTAGAAATGTAAACATATTTATATGAACAGCCTTGCAATGCAAGATAATAAAGTCTTTACAATTTGTATGCAGATCAAAAGAGGTTCTTCTCAAATGTCGACATGATATCGCTCTGCAATGTCATGTCAATGATGGTAGCCATCTGAGGAGAAACAGAAAAGAAATGCGTGTAAATATCTTTAAATAATCTGGTTTTATTTAAACAGACGATAGAGAGACCTTTGCCAACACAATTTGAGCAGAAATTAACCAGACACATCTGCAACATATTCATCAGTTAATCTGAAATGTCTCCTTTGCTATGGCAGTGCTGTGAAACAATCCGTGTCCCAACACATGCAAGGGTGAGCCTCAGAAACACGTGGTGCTGTGTTACACATTTTAAAAAGAGTGGCCTGGTGGTGAAGGAGTTGGTTAAAAAACACATTTGCTCCTGTCTGGAACAGCAAGATGTGGGAACCAAGGTCACTATAGTTTTGCCTTTTTATATTAGTTTTTATTTCAAATTTTTCTTCTAACCTTACTTGGAAATTCAGTTTAGTTTTAGTTTTCCTTCATCGTGTATTTATAATTTTAGTTAAGTTTTATTTCACTAAGACATTTCTATTTTATTTTTAGATCTATTAGTTTCAGTTTTAGTAATCATGGTATGGAGCTACTATGGAGTTTAGTGTCACAATTAGATAGAACTGTACACTTAACAGATCTGGATAAGAGTTTAATGTTAGTGGAAGCTTACTACACTGCCTGGTTTACTATCTGGTTTTGTTTTTGTCTGATAAAAACAAGCATAATCAAAACCAGATATTGAATATGAACAATTTCACCCATTTTTATAATTTTTTAAATATTTTCTATGTCATTTGTGCAGAACAAATCTGTGCCGACTGTTGGCAGTTTTTATCTTTTTCTTTTATTGCACAAAATGGGCCAATTTGTAATGAAATTTAGGTGAATTTTAACATCTGAGGGTTTTTTTTACTCTAAATCTCTATAGCACACATTTTCTGCTCCAAGACAATATGCTGGGCTTTGTAATTTTCTACCAGCCTATTGATCTCTGATTCCATCTCAGGCACATACAATTTATAGACAGAATTTTGCCACCTGCAGGCCTGAAAAGATATCAAAAATCACAAAACAGAATCTATGGAGTTGTGACAGGTGTTATCGTGAAAATCACGGGGGCTTAGGAAGAACAGGACACTTAGACTTGAATCAGTGTGCAGACCCCACCTGGCTGTATTGAGGGAAACAAAGAAAAACAAGCATGTAGTGTGAAGGTTAGGGGCAGCGAGACTTGAATAGCCCACCATAAGAACAGTAAACCTATAATGAGCAGAGTAAGAGCAGGTAATAAGAGTACGGACAGGCACAAAATGAAAGAGACAGCATCTGAGATTAAGAACAATATATACATTCTCTAAACCTGTTTATCCAGAGCAGCATCGTAGGAAACTGGGGCCTACTGCAGCAGGTTTGTATGTAAGGCAGGAAAAATCCCTGGTATGCAATATGTATGATAAGGCTGATGTTAAGAATAAAAAGAATATGATATTTTAATTATCTTTAACTATCTATTTTGAGAGAGAGAGAGAGAGAGAGAGAAAAAAAAAAACATTAAAAAAGGAGACAAATATTTTAAAATATAATTCTGCTAATGGAATACTTTCACAATATCAGGTATTTTGAGTTCTGAATATGAACAAAAAAAAAGATAAATGAATAAATATAGAATACATACAAAAACCCATTAGTATGTTTAGTTTTTCATCACATGGGAGACTCTCTTCGCCTGTCTACCTTCGTTTGTATTGCTTCTTTGTTAAATGATGTTTTTAAAGCAAAAGTGATTGATCAGCAACAATATGCAGATCTTGTATGATGACTTTGTCAGTCTCTCGATCAGTGCAGTTTTATTTTCAAAAAACGGGAGTGGTCTCCTCTAGACTTTCTCATGTACTCAGATATGGGGATGGATATTTGAGGACTAAACCGCAAGACAATGACTATATTTTTATAGTATGTACAAATAAAAGAACCATCAACAACAAATCAACTTAATATATTGAACAATTATTATAAAATAAAGCTGAATAAATTGGACTCTGCAGCTGCATGAATAAAAAAAAATAAAATAAAAAATAAAAAAATGGAGTATGTGTTCAGGTAAAGTACCACTTTCTGGTGATGAATCTGACCCAAAACTTAATATAGATCTACAATTTTTGGTGTAACCATCACAAGCCAAATTTTATTCATCTATCTCATTGCATTTTTGAGTTATGTTTATACACACACACACAAACAGATAATTCCAAAACACAGTATTTTTGGACTCGGGGAGGTCTAACACATCAAGATTCATCACAATATCGAGGTCACATTTTTTCATGATTACTATACTTTCTCCATACAGTAATCCCTTGCTATATCGCGCTTCGCCTTTCGCGGCTTCACTCTATCGCGGATTTTATATGTAAGCATATTTAAATATATATCGTGGATTTTTCGCTGCTTCGCGGGTTTCTGCGGACAATGGGTCTTTTAATTTCTGGTACATGCTTCCTCAGTTGGTTTGCCCAGTTGATTTCATACAAGGGACGCTATTGGCAGATGGCTGAGAAGCTACCCAGCTTACTTTTCTCTTTCTCTTGCGCTGACTTTCTGTGATCCTGACGTAGGGGGATTGAGCAGGGGGGCTGTTCGCACACCTAGACGATAGGGACGCTCGTCTAAAAATGCTGAAAGATTATCTTCACGTTGCTATCTTTTGTGCAGCTGCACGGTGCTTCGCATACTTAAAAGCTCGAAGGGCACGTATTGATTTTTGCTTGAAAAACAAACTCTTGTCTCTCTCTCTCTCTCTTTGTCTGCTCCTGACGGAGGGGGTGTGAGCTGCCGCCTTCAACAGCTTTGTGCCGCGGTGCTTCGCATACTTAAGCCAAACAGCCCTATTGATTTGTTTGCCAGAGATTGTTTTCTCTATCTATGTGACATTCTGTGCTCCTGACACGCACTCCTTTGAAGAGGAAGATATGTTTGCATTCTTTTAATTGTGAGACGGAACTGTCATCTCTGTCTTGTCATGGAGCACAGTTTAAACTTTTGAAAAAGAGACAAATGTTTGTTTGCAGTGTTTGAATAACGTTCCTGTCTCTCTACAACCTCCTGTGTTTCTGCGCAAATCTGTGACCCAAGCATGACAATATAAAAATAACCATATAAACATATGGTTTCTACTTCAAGGATGGCTCTGGAACGCAACCCCCGCGATGGAGGAGGGATTACTGTACTTCGTATATGAGAAAGTAAAAATGATTTCTCCTGTGCAAAGTGACAGGTGAATTGCAGTCAACAAAAAGCAGTCACCTGAGAAATAAACTGAAACGTTACTCACTCGTGATTTTTCTGTGCATACAGTAAAGGTTTTGTTGACCAGCACATTCTGATTTCAGCCATTTGAATTACATCTTGGCGGCACGTAAATCGCTTTTTATTTCACACGCTTTATGCGGCCGCATTCAGCTTGCTTTGTCACCGCAAATCCTGTGTGAACACCCGCCCTCCTTCACCAGCCGTTGTTCACTGGATGAATATATACAGGTGGCTCGTGTTGGATGACTTTCAGTTTTAGAGTTAAAAGTTATAAGGGTTAAAAACTAACAGCAAGAATATTCATTCAAAACTAAAAATATTTTAGTAAATTATTATTTTATTTCAGTTAGTCTTTCCAGCTACTTTAATAGTTTCGTTTAGTTTTTCATTTCGGTTTTGTTATTTTATTTCAGTTTACGAAAATGTTTTTTTAAATAATAGTTTCAGTTTTGATTTTAGTTTTCGTTAACTGTAATAACCTTTGTGGGAACAGGTTTGAAAGTCATGATAAGATTATTGAAGAAGTGGCCTGTGAGTGCAGGAATCATATTGGTACAAAAACATAGTGCATACTCTCGATTCCTACTGATGCAAGGCTGCTGCTGCTGCTGTTGTTGACGAGGGACTATATAAATTAACAAAGAGTGCAAATACATCTTGTTACCCAACAAGCAATCTCCAGAAGTTCTACACTACGTTATTAGTAATAAAAAAATAGTTTTACAAAACTTTATGGGCAGCCCTTAGATAAAAAAAAAATTTTGTCAGCATGTCCCATAATGCACTGTCTACTTACTGCTTCTCTTCTTCTGCGTTCTTGTTCTCTTTTTCTAGCCATTTCCCTCTCTGTATCAACAGACACATGAGAGCCCTGCGGCTGTTGCTTTTCATTTTGTTTGACAACATCTTCTTCTGAGATCTCTGCCAGTGCCGACTGAGCATGCTCCCCTCTGGAAATAAAATCATCACTCTTGAAATGAAACTTAAAAATTCACTCCTTTATTTTCAGGAAAGTCTGGTTATTTTAGGCAATATCATAAAAAAACTGAAGAACAGACTACAATCAAATTGAAGCTGAGGAAGAAAGGGTGGATCTTGTTCAAATTTAAGTTTATGAATACTCCTTTTAATTGTCTAGACCAGTGTTTCCCAAACTCGGTCCTGAGGAACCCCTGTGGCTGCAGGTTTTTGTTCCAACTGGATTCCTAATCAGTGACAACACCTGATAGCACTGATCTCATTTAATTAGCTGTTTTGTTTTTTTTTCTTTTATTCGACATTCAGAAAAGCATAGCAGCCTGATTTTTACATTTATAAGACATTTAGAAATATTTCTGCTTTTGCTATAGATTTAAATGCTTAACTCTCTTTTGTTGATTTCATCATACTTTGCCCTTTCTCTGTGCAGTTTTTCCCCCTTCGTTGTATCTTAATAATGACAATTTAAATTGAGCAGATCAGACACCCAGGCAAACAACACTGAATAATCAAAGGCTGCAACTACTTTAGAGTCAGACCCAGTAATTAGTAAATAATGGATTAATTAAACAATTAGAACACCTGGAAAAGTAGAATGAAAAGCAAGATGAAAATACATTATTCCTATATAACTGCTTGGTACATTTTAATATTTTTTTAAGCAAACTTAGTTTTCTAATTTCTATATTCTTCCCTAAACACAGAACTTGGGGAAATAACACATCACTTAATTAGCCCAGGAGTTCAATTAAAAACAGAAGCTGGTTGGAACAAAAACCTGCAGCCACAGTGGGTCCCCAGGACCGAGTTTGGGAAACACTGGTCTAGACAAATGTACCCTGAAAATTTGTGTTCATATATCCATTGATGCTAACATGGTTCCCACGGTAGGCTCAACCCCTCAAAACAAAATCTCCTTATACTAACCTAGCCCGTTAATGGCTCAGGTGAGAAGATCAACCACTAATATCAACCTCTATCCAGTCACACCGCACATGTCTAGTGGACATGATGTCTTTATAACAGACAGAACACAGCCCCACTTTAAAGAAGTAATCCCATTCCATAATAAATGAGTGTCTCTTCATGCATACAACAGACTAGAAATTCAGTACAAGCCAGTAACAGAAAGAGTGGTTCACATACAGAGGGGGCTAACACGATAAAAGAGGAAGCAGGACTGTACAGCCCGAGAAAATTAAGACATGTGCTTCTGTTCTTCTATCAACTGTCTGAAAGCAGTTGAGTGATCGACCATCACTGCTACTACTACATTTACCGACAAAAATGATAACTGAATACGTAAATCATATGTACTACATTAATCATACCTACATGTCTCAACTGAGAAAATGTCACCTTTATCATGCAGAACAATAGGCAGAGACTACAATCTTTTTTAGGGTGTTTTCCCTAAATAAAAACCCTTTCAGAGTCAACTGTTCAGTTACTAGTTTCATACAATGTCGTAATTCAATCCTCTTTCTACTTCTCACACACACAAAAATTGTGAAACTTATTGATAAACAATTAAATAATCATTGCTATCAATTATCACTTCATAACCTAAGAATACCAAAGGAAACTACCTCCTTCTTGGATAAAACTGCGCTCTACCCCTTCGTCATTAATATTACCAATAGTCATACTGTACACTGAACATCAAAAGTGCTACCTTGGCTTTTCAGTGCCCAATTTGTGCTCCACTCCAGCTTGTTCCTTAAGTTTCCTTAAATTTCTTTCTCGCTCTTCCTTTTCCATTGCAGCTTTTCTAAACTGCAGAAAACTTTCATTGGATGATTTAATCACTGATGGAATATATGTATTCATCTTTCCTAAGCTGGCCCATGAATCAACATTCTTAATCCTAAAATCCTGAAATAGACAAGAATACATGTTCATAAATCATCAATACATGAAAACTATAATGCAGAACATTACAAAACAAATGTAGATAATACAGTACAGGATATGCCTGACCTGGCAAGTAACACTTCCTAAGTTTGAAAGCTTATAATCAACTTTTTTCTCTACTATTGCCTTTAGATAGAAAATGATTTGCAATCACTGAAGTCGATCAGTGAAGGTGCAAGAGAGAAGTGCAACACCACAATCAAGATGTGGATAACAAGTCAAAATGAAGTCAAAAATGTATAATGTAACCAAATTCTGTAAGGTATGATACTACACTTTAGAGTGCCGATTTTTTTTGGTCTTTACACTAAAACTGTCAAGAATGCAAAAGTCTGCCCTGCTATGCAAGTAACAAACTTGTTTATAACTGCTTTTCGGCTTGAGTGATATGTCTCTTGATGGCAGAGGTGGCAAGGAGGAAAAAAAACATCACAAAATTGTTTTACATTTTCCTTGTGTTACACATAACATTAATATAGTTGATTAATATTTTCTGTTAAGTAATCTTGTCAGCAGAGTGTGCGCTATGGCACACGTACAAAGTCAAGTACCAGTCTACTACAGTGTTTTGGTGTTCACTGTGCAACTTCCTTACACAGAACTGTCATTGTCAATCATAGATACTGTGTGGGAAGTAAAATCAGAAGTTATTTTAAGTGAACGCTTAGTTTCTTGCAAATTGTAATAGTATTTTTAGGGTTGTCTGATTAAAAAATGTAACTGATTATGTGATAATGATCGCCTATGCAAAAATACGTTATTCTAATTAGTTTATTTAACAGTTTTGTGACACAAAATTAACGCACAACCACCATCAAACTCTCAGCCCCCACTCTCCAGTCATTGCCATAATATCTGGGAAAACCAATACATATGGTGTGAACTGCTATGTTGTAAGACAAAAGATCCCACAAGCTCTAGCAATTACACAAATATTGAAAAAACAGAAACATAACCTCATGGTTCAGCTTTTGTACACAATCAGCTCTGCTATAGCTCAAGTTGTGCTTAACTGCGTGAAACACACGAGTGAAGTCCACAGCTGTTATCTGCTTATCTTATCTTTCAGATGAAATGAACAGAAATATTAGCGTAATCAAAGTGCACTGATTATTGTCTAGTTTTACTGGTTACAGTATACTGTGGGCTATAGTAGGTAACATACAATTAAACAACATACCATGTCTGCTTGGGTGGCAAGCGGCTCAGACATAGGTAGCACCTACATGGTGCTGTATCCATCAATAGGCAGCGAAAAAGCTTGACATTCAGCACATTCA
Source organism: Erpetoichthys calabaricus (assembly GCF_900747795.2). Classification (NCBI taxonomy): domain Eukaryota; kingdom Metazoa; phylum Chordata; class Cladistia; order Polypteriformes; family Polypteridae; genus Erpetoichthys; species Erpetoichthys calabaricus. The sequence goes on along the minus strand of NC_041403.2, from coordinate 74,463,908 downwards.
TCACCAAGGGTAGGGCTGACCCACTGACATTCCGTCTCCCACTCAGACCTATGTCCTGAGAGTCTCTTAGGTTTCATGGACAGACTTTAATCAGCAGATGTGACTGCGTGTATAGCACCTTGTTCTGAACGTTCTGCTGTACTGCGCAATGCGACTTTCTGCACTGTCAATGTGTTAACATAGCACAATGGCAAGGATGAGCAGTCTCACTCCATCTGCAACATTAGCGTGACACGAAAATGAAACTCGCTCCGCTTACATAACTGGTTTGATGTGAATTATTGCATGTTATTTTCTGCACTTTCAACTAGTGTATATACAGTGCATCCGTAAAGTATTCACAGCGCATCACTTTTTCCACATTTTGTTATGTTACAGCCTTATTCCAAAATAGATTAAATTCATTTTTTTCCTCAGAATTCTACAAACACCCCATAATATCTATCTATCTATCTATCTAATGACAACATGAAAAACGTTTACTTGAGGTTTTTGCAAATTTGTTAAAAATAAACAAATTGAGAAAGCACATGTACATAAGTATTCACAGCCTTTGCCATGAAGCTAAAAATTGAGCTCAGGTGAAACCTGTTTCCCCTGATCATCCTTGAGATGTTTCTGCAGCTTAATTGGAGTCCACCGGTGGTAAATTCAATTGATTGGACAGGATTTGGAAAGGCACACACCTGTCTATATAAGGTCCCACAGTTGACAGTTCATGTCAGAGCACTAACAAAGCATGAAGTCAAAGGAATTGTCTGTAGACCTCCGAGACAGCACAAATCTGGGGAAGGTTACAGAAAAATTTCTGCTGCTTTGAAGGTTCCAATGAGCACAGTGGCCTCCATCATCCGTAAGTGGAAGAAGTTTGAAACCACCAGGACTCTTCCTAGAGCTGGCCGGCCATCTAAACTGAGCGATCAGGGGAGAAGGGCCTTAGTCAGGGAGGTGACCAAAAACCTGATGGTCACTCTGTCAGAGCTCCAGAGGTCCTCTGTGGAGAGAGGAGAACCTTCCAGAAGGACAACCATCTCTGCAGCAATCCACCAATCAGGCCTGTATGGTAGAGTGGCCAGACGGAAGCCACTCCTTAGTAAAAGGCACATGGCAGCCCACCTGGAGTTTGCCAAAAGGCACCTGAAGGACTCTCAGACCATGAGAAAGAAAATTCTCTGGTCTGATGAGATAAAGATTGAACTCTTTGGTGTGAATGCCAGGCGTCACATTTGGGTGAAACCTGGCACCATCCCTACAGAGAAGTATGGTGGTGGCCGCGTCATGCTGTGGGGATGTTTTTCAGCGGCAGGAACTGGGAGACTAGTCAGGATAAAGGGAAAGATGACTGCAGCAATGTACAGAGACATCCTGGATGAAAATCTGCTCCAGAGCGCTCTTGACCTCAGACTGGGGCGACGGTTCATCTTTCAACAGGACAACGACCCTAAGCACAGAGCCAAGATATCAAAGGAGTGGCTTCAGGACAACTCTGTGAATGTCCTTGAGTGGCCCAGCCAGAGCCCAGACTTGAATCTGATTGAACATCTCTGGAGAGATCGTAAAATGGCTGTGCACCGACGCTTCCCATCCAACCTGATGGAGCTTGAGAGGTGCTGCAAAGAGGAATGGGCGAAACTGGCCAAGGATAGGTGTGCCAAGCTTGTGGCATCATATTCAACAAGACTTGAGGCTGTAATTGCTGCCAAAGGTGCATCGACAAAGTATTGAGCAAAGGCTGTGAATACTTATGTACATGTGATTTCTCAGTTTTTTTATTTTTAATAAATTTGCAAAAATCTCAGATAAACTTTTTTCACGTTGTCATTATGGGGTGTTGTGTGTAGAATTCTGAGGAAAAAAATGAATTTAATCCATTTTGGAATAAGGCTGTAACATAACAAAATGTGGAAAAAGTGATGCGCTGTGAATACTTTCCGGATGCACTGTATATATGAAACAATACCTACAAAAATACGAGACAAACTGCGTTCCTGTCTGGATCAATATAGAAAGTAATACTTTATGTTTCAATAAGAGACAATCCTGGATGGCTGCATGACTGGTGGATATCGGTGTGTGTGGATGAAGACCATTATTTCAAAACATCCCAATATACATCAATAAATCGTTTAAGAAATTAGATTCAACCATAACCACATTTATTTGAAATTCAAAACATTCACGTATCCAAAGAGCGCCCTTACAAAAGGCAGAAGGTGGCATGGCTCTATCTAACTTTCAATTCTACTACTGGGCAGCAAACATACAAACTATAAAAACCTGGACACAAATAGATGAAAGTATACAGGCTTGGTCTGCAATAGAAATAAAATCCTACAGTACTTCTTTATATTCCTTGCTTTGTGCCCCAATAAATGCAAGTTATCGCCAATACACTAACAACCCAATAGTGCTTCACTCACTCAGAATATGGAACCAATGTAGGAAGCATTTTAAGACAGAGAATCTTTTATCGGTGGCACCTCTGCACAAGAACCACCTTTTTCAACCCTTGCAAACATACGCAGTTTTTAATGTCTGGTAAACATTTGGGATTAAATCACTTAGAGATCTGCACAGACAATGTCTTTGCATCCTACAAACAATTACATTCTAAATTTAACTTTCTAGCAACACATTTCTTTCACTATCTTCAAATTAAAAACTTTGTTACACAGAACCTGCCCAATTTTCCTCACCTCTCTACTGATGAGTTTCAAGGACTTAGACAGCATCTCTGCAATATATAAAACCATTTTACAGTCCCTCCCTTTCAAAGATCCAAGAGGTAAATGGGAAAAGGATCTCTCACTCAACATCTCAGAAAAGGAGTGGAAGGTAGCAATGCAGAGAATTCACTCCGTCTCCATATGTGCAAAGCATACAATTATTCAACTCAAAATTATATATCGTGCACATCTGTCTCGCTTAAAATTGTCCAAAATGTTTCCAGGGCAAGATCCAAACTGCGAACACTGCAATCAAGTTCCAGCCTCACGGGGTCACATGTTTTGGGCCTGCACCAAATTAACATTATTCTGGACCAAAATTATTAAATCCCTTTCAGACAGCCTTGGTGTCCCAAACCCTCCTAACCCATTAACAGCTGTGTTTGGTGTCCTTCCAGATGGGCTTAAAGTGGAGAAGGACAAACAAACTGTGATTGCCTTTACTACACTATTGGCACAGAGACTCACTTTGCTAAACTGGAAGAATCCTAACTCTCCTCTTTTAAGTCAGTAGGTAACTGATGTTATAGATTATTTGAAATTGGAAAAAATAAAATTCTCACTTAGAGGATCTGTGCAGAAATTTTTCAAAACCTGGCAGGATCTAATCAATAACATTCTAGAATAAGCTTTTAAAGCACTGAGGAAGCAGATTCTCTCCCCATTTCTTTTTCTTCTCCATTTATCTATATTCACTTATTAATTTATCTATTTACTTATTTTTACTAGCTTTAAGTTTTATTCTGCTGCCCATGTTCTCTTTCTCAGGGGTGGGGGTTGATTTGTTTTCAATCCTATTCTTGTAAAATTGATCTATTTGTATGGAATGTTGTGTGATTTCAATAAAATTAAAGAAATAACATAGGAAAGGATCAAGCAGCGGTGACCTGCTACTAATTTTAACAGGCATGAAATCATTTGGGGCTGCTTCATTATATTGTGAAGTATGGTCGTACTAAAATGATTGATTAATGGATTTAGGGGTTGTGCTACAAAACTTAATTTCAGAAATCGTTAAAAGTTAATCGCACATAATAATAGCGATTAATCTGCAGCTCTAAACTTTTTTAACTAGTAATAAATATTATTCACCTAGAAAATAATGAAATCAAAGCAATATCTTTAGAAACTAATATGAATATTATAAAATGGGGAAAAAATGGACAAAAAGAAACACCACATTGTAAAGTCACTGGGGTTGACACGCAGTCATGAACAGAGCCAGTGTAGAATGTGGAAGAGACTGCACAGATAAAGAGCTCCTACCTGCAAGCACAGCAGAAGCACTTCTCCATGGGTCAAGTTCACTGGCCTGGGTTTATGGTCATAGGCGAGTTGGGAAAGTGAGGCAGACGTTGTTGCCTGTCAAGTTGTTTTGCCTGCCCAAGGTAAAGTCATCCCTGATGGAGGATCGCAGGAATCATGGGAAGGAGGGGTCCTTTTATCAGATTGGCTGCCCCAGCGCTGTTTCAGCCATGGAATGGCCAAATGGGGGCGGCAGCTTGATGGATGAGGGCTCCAGGACTCCAAATACAGGTGCTGGTCATAAAATTAGAATATCATGACAAAGTTGATTTATTTCTGTAATTCCATTCAAAAAGTGAAACTTGTATATTAGATTCATTCATTACACACAGACTGATGTATTTCAAATGTTTATTTCTTTTAATGTTGATGATTATAACTGACAACTAATGAAAGTCCCAAATTCAGTATCTCGGAAAATTAGAATATTGTGAAAAGGTTCAATATTGAAGACACCTGGTGCCACACTCTAATCAGCTAACTAACTCAAAACACCTGCAAAAGCCTTTAAATGGTCTCTCAGTCTAGTTCTGTAGGCTACACAATCATGGGGAAGACTGCTGACTTGACAGTTGTCCAAAAGACGAACCATTGACACCTTGCACAAGGAGGGCAAGATACAAAAGGTCATTGCTAAAGAGGCTGGCTGTTCACAGAGCTCTGTGTCCAAGCACATTAATAGAGAGGCGAAGGGAAGGACAAGATGTGGTAGAAAAAAAAGTGTACAAGCAATAGGGATAACCGCACCCTGGAGAGGATTGTGAAACAAAACCCATTCAAAAATGTGGGGGAGATTCACAAAGAGTGGACTGCAGCTGGAGTCAGTGCTTCAAGAACCACCACGCACAGATGTATGCAAGACATGGGTTTCAGCTGTCGCATTCCTTGTGTCAAGCCACTCTTGAACAAGAGACAGCGTCAGAAGCGTCTCGCCTTTGGACTGCTGCTGAGTGGTCCAAAGTTATGTTCTCTGATGAAAGTAAATTTTGCATTTCCTTTGGAAATCAAGGTCCCAGAGTCTGGAGGAAGAGAGGAGAGGCACAGAATCCACGTTGCGTGAGGTCCAGTGTAAAGTTTCCACAGTCAGTGATGGTTTGGGGTGCCATGTCATCTGCTGGTGTTGGTCCATTGTGTTTTTTGAGGTCCAAGGTCAACGCAGCCATCTACCAGGAAGTTTTAGAGCACTTCATGCTTCCTGCTGCTGACGAACTTTATGGAGATGCAGACTTCATTTTCCAACAGGACCTGGCACCTGCACACAGTGCCAAAGCTACCAGTACCTGGTTTAAGGACCATGGTATACCTGTTCTTGATTGGCCAGCAATCTCGCTTGACCTTAACCCCATAGAAAATCTATGGGGTATTGTGAAGAGGAAGATGCAATACGCCAGACCCAACAATTCAGAAGAGCTGAAGGCCCCTATCAGAGCAACATGGGCTCTCATGACACCTGAGCAGTGCCACAGACTGATCGACTCCATGCCACGCCGCATTGCTGCAGTAATCCAAGCCAAAGGAGCCCCAACTAAATATTGAGTGCTGTACATGCTCATACTTTTCATGTTCATACCTTTCTGTTGGCCAACATTTCTAAAAATCCTTTTTTTGCATTGGTCTTAATTGATATTCTAATTTTCCGAGATACTGAATTTGGGACTTTCATTAGTTGTCAGTTATAATCATCAACATTAAAAGAAATAAACATCTGAAATACAGTGGAACCTCGGTTTGCGAGTAACTTGGTTTACGAGTGTTTTGCAAGACGAGCAAAAATTTTTAATAAATTTTCACTTGATAAACGAGCGAGGTCTTGCAGTACGAGTAGTTTGTCTGCTGAGCGTCATGTGATCACAACTGAGCTGATGGTTCTTCTCTCTCTCTCTCTCTCACTGCGGGATTGTGGGCAATCATCTCCTATTCTCCGTCTGAGTCGGCGTGCCTCACTCATATAGTCAACATCCGCACGAGCGTATAGTGTTTACTACAGCATTAGCATTGTGACTGTGTGTGCGCGCGCGTGTGTGTGTATGTGTGTGTGCTGTGACGTGCGAGTCCCCGTCTTGCACCCTAAAACACGAAGCTGAGTCTCAGTACTTTAGCAACACAAGCTTTATTCAGCTTGAAACAGCAACAGCGCGGTTATTTATACACAGACACAGCAGTCAGGCAGGGCCCTGCACATTTATAACATTCCTTGTTCCTTGTATCACCCATTGACGGCAGGCGCTTATAGTATGTCCGCAATCTTTTCGGATTCGCTTTTACGGAGAACTGCTACAGCGCTGGGAGACTGCGATTGCTTTGGGATGCTCTTCCGCGTGTCGTTCCATTGGGTGGAATCCCACAAGAGTTTAGAAACTCACTCACACCAGCCATGATTCTTTTCAAAGGTAAAGTGCAAGTCAATTTGTTTTATGTATTTTTACTTTATATTTTGTATTAATCATTTTTATATGAATAGTTTTGGGTTGTGGAACAAATCATCTGAGTTTCCATTATTTCTTATGGGGAAATTCACTTTGATATACGAGTGCTTTGGACTACGAGCACGTTTCCGGAACGAATTATGTTCGCAAACCGAGGTTCCACTGTACATCAGTCTGTGTGTAATGAATGAATCTAATATACAAGTTTCACTTTTTGAATGGAATTACTGAAATAAATCAACTTTGTCATGATATTCTAATTTTATGACCAGCACCTGTATATCCAAATCTTCTTATGTGATATCATTTACTGTTAAATTCTGCTCCGTACTTCTAAAATTTTTATTTTTATAGTGTATTCAGGATTTGTTCTGTTCTGTGTATTGTATTGACCCCCTTCTTTTTGACACCCACTGCACGCCCAACCTGCCCACGCCCAAGGTTTCTCCCATTTTTCCACAATGTTTTTTTGGGAGTTTTTCCCCTGACTTCTTAGAGAGTCAAGGCTGGGGGACTGTCAAGAGGCAGGGCCTGTTAAAGCCCATTCCGGCACTTCTTGTGTGGTTTTGGGCTATACAAAAATAAACTGTATTGTATTGTATTTGGTCAAACCTTCTGCTGTAGAGCAGATGTTGGATAAGGGTGCCATCAGTCCAATCCTTGCTGAAGGACAAGTGCAAAAGCAGAGACGAGAGACCATATATGGGAAGAGATGCGTTCATCTTGCTGAAAATGGCAACTGACTGAACCAGCTGATCAGAAGGGATAATTTTGCTAGCACCCAAGGACACTGTGTGTAAAAACCTCAAAGAGAAACTGCAGTACCACCCGCAAACCAGAAGGTGCAACGAAGGTGAAGGAGGAGACAAGCTCCTGAAACAAAAGAAAGCACACTTAAGATTCATCTACATGTATGGAGAAAGCCAACCAGGAGAGAAACAAAGCATAACTTCCCATAAAACCATAGGTACAACTATGCTGACTATGACAACTACTAATTTTACGTTAATAGATGGGACAAAGCACTAAATATATTTTAATATCCTGTGAAGGATAAGTGCTGGTTATTATGAGTTTCTCCTCTAAATCCAGTAAGAAATTACACAGCAGCATTTCATACAAACACACGCATACAAACAGAGAACTCTGTGTGGGAAGTGGTAACCCAATATAGACTAGATATGAGCAAATGAATGCCACTGCAGGAACAGAAGCTTAATAACTTTGCTAAAATAACACATCCATCTCAAACACATGAACTGAAAAACAGAATTCATAAATTATCCTTTCATTATAAATAAGTTATACTATGATATTCATTGCAACATGTGTTTCTGGTTTGTTTGTGAAAGTGTATGGCCACACCAAACCACAACAGAGAAGTGTTAATGTAGACTGTCACCAATTTATGAACCTTGTTCATAAATTGTACACATCGCTATAGTTCTGCAGACCCAACCAGAAAATGAAACACATTCCTCACTTAACCTTCATGTAACTTGCTGTCTCTTGGGGGGTAGGGTCTTGTTGATTCTTTTAATTAATTAGCACCATTACCGATGGCAAAACGGATAATTTGCTGAGTGATTATACCCCTATCCTACATTAGTTACAGATCAATGCACTGTACATTACATTTGCCTTGATGTACAGCTGTCTGAGAAATAACTCGGTCTCAAAATGCATCATTAACACTGATCATTGCTGCAACCAGTGAGTACTAAATGCAACATTAATTTTTTTCATCATATGTCAATGCATCTATTGTGTTAAAAGGAAAAAAAACATTTTACAATTGGGATACTTTTTTTCTTTTTGACGTCATGTAACAGAAATAGCAACTCTGCAACGGTCTTAAAAGGATTACATTTTTTGATAAGTAGTTGGTTTAATTACATTCCAGACATATATCAAGTGTCAATCACACACCAGCCAGCCTTTTTTTGAAAAACCAAAATATGGTATCCCTAAAACAATATGTCATTTGTAAACACATACGTGAAGCATGTACCACAGCAACACTACAATTATTCAGGTATCAACTCACAAGGCAAAGAACTAAGATTAGACAATTTAGCCAGGTGTGTTACTGCACCAGACCATGAGTAAGGATATCAAAAACAGCAAGAAGTAGTTAAGTTATTTGACACACACACTTGCAGAGACAGCTCTACAACAGGGGCAAGTGGGGCACTTTACGCCCCAGCCCATTGCCAGCAAATGTCACTGTTTTGCAAAAATTAAATAAGCAATGAACTCAGCTCAATAGTTTACAGAATTGTTAAAATGCTTATTAAAAAACCCAACCTGATCATCATAATTTTTCCCCAATTTCCATTATATGCTCAATATATTTTCTTATCTAAAAAAAAGTTATCAGAGTTTGACATATTTTCTTTAAGCCTGGCATCACTAGCCCGTTTCCAAAGTTGCTTGGGTAGGCCCTTCAGGTGCAGTGTTTTAGCATATCCTCGTACATGTGCAGCAGACTGAAATTTTCAGTTCTGCTTCGGGGGGTTGAAGGACACAGCCCTTTCAGACGACCATGTATGAATTTTCTGTGATGCAATTTAAAGGCTCTGTGAACCGTTACATTTTGTTGCTTTGGAAAAAATCATCAGAATTATCATGAAATCACTTCAGTTACTTAAAAACTGTAAATTGTTTGTAACCACATTGGCCCGAAGAATCAAATTTTACATACTTGAATTACAATTAAGAATGTATCAAGGGGAATGTCATGCATTAGCCAACCATGTAGTACATCATTTACTGAATGAAAATTTATTTGCGTTACTGCTTTCAGGGTGAACATCCACTGTATGTTGAAATATACGTTTAAATACTGTCTTTTGCTTGTTATACTGTATAACAAAATAACACATTCAAATTGTACAATATGACTTTTTTTCGTGTGCATTATTCAACTGACACTTTATCACTGATGCTGGTAACAGCTGTGACCTTCTCAGTGGCTCCAAAGATCTTTTCTCTACTTTATCCTTTATTTCTATTACTTTATTAGTTATTTTTACATTTGTATATTTGTATTGTACCATCTCAAGTGTTATTGTAAGGCCTGGTTTGTTCTGTGTGTATTTATTATTCTTGTAACGTGACTGAGTTTATGATGAGGTACTATAAAAATAATAAATCACTACAGTCATCTACCCTCAGGTACATGCCGCCCAGCCCTACCTCGCACTACTTACTTGTGCTCTGATGCAACATGATCTGTTCTCATTTTCCCCTTCTCTGCGAGTTGATCCTTGATAGAATGCTTCTCAAAACTCGCCAAAAGTCACATACCCAGTCCAAAGGATTTAAGCAGAGGTGAAGATCTCTTAAGAGTCACAGGTAATGCTCTCTCTCCCACACACTTACACAATCAGTCATTTTCTACATGACTCCTTTCATGGCCAGCTTCTCAGGATGGCTCCACCCCTTCTTACAGTCTACAGACACTATGTCCTACCCCAATTTTCATGCCAAAAAATGCTACAGGTACAATTAATCTCGGATGGCAGAATAAGTTCAAGAAACAATCATCTGGGTTACACTACACAAAGCCTATACTTTGTGTTAATGAGGCAGATAACTAGACTACATGCTATACAGCACATGCAGGTTTAGGTTGTATGCGGTTACATGAACATGTTCATGTTTAAAATATAACTTGTATTTTGCAAAATATATCAAATGCATTATAGTTAAAAAAAAAAAATCTGAATGACTTTAAAAATAGCTAAAAAAAACTTTAATTGTCAACACCCTTTAGAACATCTCCAAGAATACCACGGCCCCATTCAAAAGTAGACATATTCATAGTTTAATCAGTTGGCTACAGTCTTGATGAAGTGCCCTTTAAATCTCCTAGTTGTTAAATCTCCATAACAACTGACCTATTTTGCATAACTTCAAAGTGCCATCATTGGCACATATCCTTTCATTTTGTCTTTGGTCAAGAAGAATGTGCTGATTAGATGAAGACTGGAAATGCTATTGCTTCAGACAAGGAAGATTTATAAACTATTTTAAGAATCTAATCCTTCGCACGTAAGCTTATGGTTTCACTTGTGTCTTACTTAGAAATCCATAACTTCAATTAAATTCTGCAGAACCTTTTTAGTAATTGTATCCTGGGCACTGTAATGCTTAAAATAAGCTATTGTAAATCAGTTCCAAAGAACTTGCAAATATATAAATATATATTATTTGACAAAGAATTAAACATAAAACAACAAAAAAAAAAATCACCTTTTTTGAATCAAGGATTTTAAAATTTTGAATGTGTCCACCACCTGGTCTGTTGAAATATTCTTCAATCACTTTCTGTGAGTTGTTGCTATTCTTATCATGGTTACCTTCACTAGGATGCCCATTCGGTCCTACAAAATCAATTCAGAATATTTTGGCAAAGCCAAATACCATATGCAACATACAACCATAGGTCCTGCTTTAGATTATAAAGTTTTGAACAAGGGTAACGTTTGTGTTTATTTATATTAAAAAAAGATTAAGTTATAAAACTAAAAATCTTCTACTGTCCAAATCATCCAATTTGTCTTAATTTTAAATGCAGAGAAATTATTTTCCAATTGTTAAACTCCAAAGCACATTTTATTATAGAATACACTAAGGGAAAAAAGGGACAGGCAATAACTCCATCTGCAAAACATGGGGACACAGTGATAATGGTTTTACAAAAAAATAAATAGAAGGAAAAAATTCTCACCAAATGATTTAGTGAGTGTATTAACCACAATTTCTTCTGCACAAGTTGCAGTAACTGATGGAAAACTGATCTCCGGTTGCCTTTTAGGACAACTCTTTGTTTCTTTCATATTGCCCAATGGACTGTTTGGGATAGGGGACAACACTGGAACCTATTAATGAATGACAAACAAATGAAACAAGCTGCATGACTTACAGAATGTAAAAGCAGACAGAAAGAACTTTTACATACCTCAACTTTTATATCAACACTATATTCTAAACTGCAATCTGTTGAAGACCTAGGGGAATGATTCAATCCAATTGGAGAATTTACAGGTGATAACAGAGTAGCGATTCCTGGAAAATGAAAAGTTATATCAAACAAAATTTATTTACGGTAATGCATTAGAAGCTCAAAAGATTTAAGCTTTCAAACTAATTTAATACTTTTAAACAGATCCTTCATAAAGTTTTATCTTGAAATCTCTGCTCATACATGTGACGATGCGGGTTTGACTCCATGCTCCCCTCTTCTGTTAGGGAGCCCTTGAACCCAACACCGTCGGTAATGTCACCGATGAGCTAGACAGTGAGGCAATAACAATGAGCAAGGGGATGATGTAATAAAATAAAGGTGCAAAGTGCTTTTATTTAAAACAGTCAAAACAGTGTCCAAATCAAGTGCAGACAAAATTCAATAAATAAATAATCCATAAAACAAGTGTCCAGTGGGGTTAAAACCATCCATAAATAAATCCTTCAAAATCAGAGGTTAAAAATGCAGAAATTAAAAATGCAGTCTCTCACTCCCTTGTTATTCTCCGGCCCACCTCCATCACTCTCTCCCCGGCTCACCCACTGCTCTCTCAGCCGGCAGAGACCCAACAGCCACGAGCTCCTACAGTCAACCTCCGTCTTGGCGTCCAAACAGACGTCACTGCCAGACCGTCGAGGTTGGCTCTCCTTCCGTGATCTTTCGTGTACCCGTAGTCGCTCCTCAGATCAAATGGGAGGACACCTCTCCTGCTCACCCCACTCACTTGCTTTCAGTGGGGCGAACTAGCCCCAGAGCACATTGGCTAAACGCTCCTTAGCAGGGCCATTTAACCTCCATTGTCAACATCTTCTATTGATCTATTTCTCTTCCACCATTTCTCTCTCCCATTTCTCTATATATTTCTCTGAACGATTCAAAAACCGAGGTCATTGTTTTTAGTCCTGACCGCAAACAGACCCTTCCCCTTGGCCTCGACTTTCTTCCCATTCCAGTAACTTTGTCTGTTTCCAATCTTGGAATCAAAATGGATATGGTCCTGAAAATGGATGCTCAAGTCAACAGCACAGTACAACCCTGCTTTTTCCATCTCAGGCGAATTGCCAAACTCAAACCAATTCTGCCTTACCACCTCCTGGAATCAGTAATCCATGCATTCATTACGTCCCGGCTCGACTATTCTAATTCCTGCCTATATGGTATTAGTAAAGCCACTCTTTCTAGACTCCAATTGGTTCAAAATGCGGCTGCAAGGCTTTTAACTGGAAGCAGCAGAAGCCAACACATTACACCGATTTTAAAAACCCTACACTGGCTGCCGGTTAGCTTCAGAATTGATTTTAAGATACTCCTCTTAACCTATAAGGCACTAAATGGTCTAGCCCCTGCCTACTTGAGTGTCTTGCTCCATCGTCACAATCCCCCTCGTGTTCTTAGATCCGCAGATCAGCTGCTCCTAACTGTTCCCAAGGCACATTTTAAAGTTCGTGGTGAAAGGGCTTTTTCCGTCTGTGCACCCAGGCTCTGGAACTCCTTACCTTTAGTGGTTAGGCAAGCCACTTCAGTCGCCACATTCAAATCACACCTAAAAACGCACTTCTTCACATTGGCTTTTAATTCTTAACCGGTCTTATTTCCACTTGCTTTTTGCTATTTCTCTGTTTTATTGGGTCCCCTGACCTGTTTTTAGTGTCTCTGTTTTAATTCTCTCTTAATGTTTGTTTTTAATATTTTGCTTTTAGTCTTGCTTGTTTTAACTGTACAGCGCTTCGGTCAGTTGTAATGCTGTGTTTTTAAGCGCTTAACAAATAAAAATGGTATGGTATGGTATATATGCAGAGAGGACATGGCAGCTGCAGCACATTAGCCCCAGGAACAATCACGGATGTGGGCAGTCTCTCACCTGCGCACTTAGGTGAGAAATGCCCACACCACAGATTGCCCTGCGGCTCGCTACAGCCACCACGCCCCCTTGTTAAGCCGCGAGCGCGGTGATTACTTATTTAAAAACAAACTGGCCTTTGCTGGGAGAGCTGTGGACCCATAACACCACAATACAAAATGATAAATTGCAAAAGAGCACTTTGAATTGCCTCTTTCTGCCTGTAATAAACACAAGAATCCCAACAAAATCACTTATTAGCATATAATAATAATAATAATACATTTTATTTATTTGTAGGCACCTTTCTAAACACTCAAGGACACAGAATAGACAAAACACAGATTATAAACAATAAGTAAAATACAAAAGTTAAAATCAGACAGAGCAATTGTAATCAAAGAGAAAAAGCAGTCTTAAACAAATGAGTTTTAAGTTTAGATTTGAAAAGTGAAAATGATTCAATATTTCTAAGCTCAGGTGGAAGTGAGTTCCAGAGCTGGGGAGCAGAGCAACTGAATGCTGTGCTCTCCATAGTGGTAAGATGGATGAAGGGGACAGTCAAGTGGATGAAGGAAGAGGATCTAAGGGTAGGGGAGGGAATGGGAACATAGAGGAGGTCAGACAGATATGGAGGGGCAAGGTTGTGGATAGCCTTAAAAGTTAGGAGAATTTGGAATTGAATTCGGAACTGAACTGAAAGCCAATGAAGTTGCTGCAAAACGGGAGTGATATGGTGAATAGAGGGGGTTCTAGTAATGATGCGGGCAGCTGAGTTCTGGACCAGTTGAAGCTTATAAAGAGATTTGTGAGAAAGACCAAAGAAAAGGGAATTGCAATAATCCAGACAAGAAGTGACAAGACTATGAACAAGAATAGCAGTGGTACGGGGAGTGAGGTAGGGGCGAATACGATTAATGTTACGCAAGAAAAAATATGCAGACCGGTAGATGTTATTGATGTGGGACTGAAAGGATAAAGTACTGTCAAGGATGACAACCAGACTCTTAACCTGTGGAGAAAGGGAGACAGAGGAATTATCAATAACAAATGAAAAATGATTAGTTTTGGATTATGTTGATTTTGTACCAATGAGGAGAACCTCAGTTTTGTCACTATTTAATTTAAGAAAATTTGAAGAAAACCAGGATTTGATTTCTGCTATGCAATCAATAAGTGAGTAGGGTGGAAAGGAAACAGTAGGTTTGCTAGTGAGATAGAGCTGGGTGTCATCAGCATAGCAGTGGAAGCTAATGTCACATTTACGAAAGGTATTACCAAAGTAACTAATGAAAGGAAGGTAACTAATGAAAAGGAGGGGCCCCAGGACAGAGCCCTGGGGCACACCTGAAGTATCGGCGGTGGGTTGGGATGTGAAAGTTTTAAGCTGAACAAACTGAGTGCGGCCTGAGAGGTAGGATCTGAACCAATCTAGTGCAGTGTGGGTAATGCCAATCAAAGAATCAGCTGCCATAAGGAGGTCATTAGTAATTTTTAAAAGTGCCGTTTCTGTACTGTGGAGGGGACGAAAACCAGACTGGTACCGTTCATACAGATTATTTTGAGATAAATGAGAATGAAGTTGAATAGCCACTATTTTTTTCAAGAATTTTGGAAATGAAGGGTAGATTAGAAATAGGACGAAAATTACTGAAATTAGTCGGATCAGCACCAGTTTTTTTCAGTATTGGGGTTATTGCAGCAATTTTAAAAGATGAAGGAACAGTACCAGTAGTAACAGAAAAGTGGATTATAGCAGAGATAAGGGGGACCAGAGAGGGGAGGCAGGCTTTGACTAGAACTGTAGGGAGGGAGTCCAATTGACAGATGGATGGCTTAGACTTACAGACAAGATCTGAGAAAGTAGGAAGCTGAAAAGAGGAAAATGAGTGAGTTGGTGGGTGAAATTCAAATGAAGTACTGGAGGAATCCGTACCGAGAGACTAATGAATCTTCTGGATTTTTTCATTAAAAAAGGGCATAAGGGAATTGCAAAATTCAGTTGAGTAAAGGTGAGAAGGTAAAGAATCCGGGGGTTGTGTGATATTGTTAAGTAGTGAAAACAATGACTTGGTGTTTCCTTCATTGGAGGAAATATTAAGAGTATAATAGTTAGATTTAGTTTAGGCAATACAGTCCTTGTATTAAAGTATATGGTTTTCGTATATCTCTTTGTGAACAAAGAGTCCAGTGTTTTTATATAACTGTTCAAGTTGCTGGCCTTTGGCTTTCAAAAGCCGAAGTTCAGGGGTGAACCAGGGAGCAGAAAAGGAGAAACAGATCTAGTTTTTAATGGAGCGACAGAGTTAAGAATACCATTGAGTCCAGTGTTATAGTGTGAGACCAGTTCTTCAGGAGTGGGTAAATTATGAATGTCCATAAGGGAATCAATACTAGAGGAAAGAGAGTCTAAGTTAATATTCTTAATATTATGGAAAGACATGAGATGGGAAAGCTTAGTGTTGGAAAGTGCAAGTTTAACATTGAATGAAATAAGAAAGTGATCAGTTATGAGAAGTTCATCTGCAGTACAATCAAGTGGGGTAACTCCAGAACAGCAAATCAAGTCCAGGATATGTCCTTTGGAATGAGTGGGAAAATATTGCACTAGCTCATTATTAAATCATAAATACATTTTTTACCCCACCTACATTTGTTTTTGTTCCTACAGGCAATAATATGTAAAGGTCTCTGCCTATCTATGAGACTTCATGTTTTGTGAATAAAACAATGTACTTAATATACTGTAATGATTGTTTAGTTCTACCAGCAAATAAGCCTGGCTGTGAATAATTAAAGTGGAAAACGTGAAGAGGAGTGTATCAGTTTAAGCATTCTATGGGTGTAATAATGGAATGATAGAATACTGGGGCTCATGGAACAATACATTTTAGTAAATTATAAGTCTTTATATTTTTTACAGTTAGTTTGAAATCACAACATTTTTATACAGACCTGGGGGTGAAATAGTGATCTGCTCAGGAGGTTCTGGAGGAACAAGATGCAAGGTTTGGAAGCCAAGCAGCTCTTTCTGGTGCAAGTGTTGTGCAGAAGAAAGTAAACTTGCATCAAGGGGTATGGCTGGCACCGATGTGTCATCCCAAGAGTGTAAAGATTTTGTTTCCTGTAAAAGTATTGAACAGAAATACCAGAAAATAAAACAATAATAATAATTAAAAATATTAATATTAATATTAAAAGGCATTATTACCATTGTTGTCACTGGAAGTTCAGTGTTGCACTTTTTTGTGTTTGCTTTCTCCTGTTCTGAAAAATAAATAAAATTAGAGATTTAAAACTAAATCAGACAGTTCTATCTAAAACATTAAAATTTAGATTGTTAGTAGTAGTTTACTCATAAAATCAATTCAACACCCTTCCTATACATCATCCTATACATCCTTAACATTAATAAAAGCACATCAATATATTCAGTGCTTATGTGATCTGTTTACCAACATAAGGAGTTCACTAGATTTTAAAATTGCCAGTTTAAAAAAAGAAACTTTCTATATAACTAGGGGGCTCCGCCCCCTGCTCGCTTCGCTCGCCAACCCCTGGCGTTGGGGCATGACAAAAAGTGAGATGTATGAATTAGAAATAGAATAGTGTGTAGGTTTGGATGATGCCTATATAAATAAAAAATAGAGTGTTTGGCATAGAGTAATGTTTTATTGGAATATTTCTTTGTATACAACATTAGTAGTAAAGATGGTGTCTTGTCTTTGAATGAGTCTTCCTTGGCATGGATCATTTATAACTTTAACATCAGATGAACGTCGAACACGTGAGAAGGCAACATAAAGTTGTCCATGTCCAAAAACGGGTTCAGAGAGGTAGATGCCAACCTTGTCCATGGCTTGTCCTTGTGATTTGTTGATGGTCATGGCAAATGCAGGTTTAATGGGGAACTGTCGGCGTTTCAATGTAAAAGGTAATTCTAGGTCAGAACTCGTAAGGTCAATTCTAGGAATGAGAACAGTATTGTTAGCATGTGATTTTGTAAGAACTGTTGCTTGAATAACATTGTGTGTCATGGTGTTGATGACTAAACGTGTGCCATTGCATAAACCCTGTTTAGTGTTAAGGTTTCTTAATAGCATGATTATTGTTCCGTTTTTAAGGGTAAGGTTGTGTTGTGGTCATCCGTCCGGGTTAATAGTGTTCAAATATTCTAAGGGGAAATTCAGATGTTCATTGTCGTCATAAGAGTCAACTTTGTCAGAGCTTAGAAAGAGCCGTGTCTCTCCAGGAAGTAATGAAATGACCTGGTTATTAATGTGATTAACATTAATATTTTTTGGACATAATATAGTCCATCCATCCATATAGTGCGTTGTGTTAATCACATATGCGAAAGCAGTATGGGCCATTGCCTTTTGGTGGCCTGATATGTACTCCGTTAGATGTAAAAGCAAATGAACTATTGTAGGATCTAATGCAGTTCATAAAGTTTTTACTTTCAGGCACATCGTTAGTTAGAAGCTTCTGTAGATATTCAGGATATGAATGTAAAGGAGGCAGTCTAATCTGCCCCTTTTGACAACAACGTGTAAATTCATAAATTGCCAGTTGTTTCTTCTGGGAAGTTAAGTGAATGACAATGATTGCAAATGACATTCATTAATCCCAATGAATTTTCCTCAATAGTGGACTCATTATTGAAGGCGTTGTCAGCCAACTGTCGTAATCGTTTAGCAGGTGTCTGGTGTTGATGTCCGCGACGGGCATGTTTTGCTTGTGGCGTTTGAGTGCCGTGTTGTTGCATTTCCATTATTTGTGACGCGCTATTTTTTACTTTTGTATGTCGGTCAGTTGAGTTCTCTGGTTTTGGAGTCTTGCTTGCTTGTTTTGTGGCAGGTCATATGAGCGTTGTACTCGTCTGCGTTCATTTATTCTGTCTCTTCGCTCACTTTTTTGTATGTCTGAGACGCGAGCTCTTTCTTTTGAAATCGTGCTTGTTTCGATGCAGCACTTTGAGACGCGCGCTGTATGCGTCTACGTTCATTGTGTCTGTCCATTTGGGCACGTCTCTAACGGGGTTACTTGAGCTTTGCGTTTTTTGATCCGAGACATTTTTTTCTCCCTGAGTTTCCTTTGCGCGTTGTATGCGCCGCCGTGTATTTTCTTGTTTCATTCGTGTTCGTGTGTTTGGGTCCCGTTATCCGATCCGAATCGTTTTGTACCCGTGACCGTGTATTCATGTCTTGTTTGTTCCTCAGCGTGCGAAATATGGATAAGTAATAAGGAGGATCGCACTCACTGTTAATATGGAGCCTTTTCTGCAGTTGAACGGTTAATAGTGCTTTATTGTAAGGAGATCCACCTATGCTGCCTAGTGTGAAGGTGTTGAGATGACGTATGTGTAATATGGACGTTTCCTTTAGATATGTGGCTTTGGGTGTCACTTCTTATTGATGTGGGGGGGGGGGGGGGGTGATGATTTTTGTTGCGCGAGCGTCTTCTTTCTTTTTGTGTTCCAGGGGCTTGTTGAATCCCCCTCTTTGTGTGTGTCCCGTCCGTTGCTTGTAGGGTGTGTGGGGTGCTTTTGTGTTCTTTTTTTTTGTGTTCCAGGGGCTTGTTAAATCCCCCTCTTGGTGTGTGTCCCGTCCGGTGCCTGTAAGGGGGGGTGGGTGAGGATTGTTGTTGCGCGAGCGTCTTCTTTTTTTTTGTGTGCTAGTTTCGTGTGCAATGGGTTTCGTGCGGCGCCTGCTTTTGACTACTTTTTTCTGTGCTCTTGGCGCCTCATTTCTTTGACTCCTTTTTTCTGTGGTCTTGTCCGCCTCTCGCGGCCCCTCATCCGCCTCTCGCGGCCCCTCATTTCTTGGGGCGCCTGCGCAGTACGTCTTTTTGCGGCTACGGCCCATGGCCGGATGTCCCTGCGTCCATCCGGTTTAGCATTCTCGGTTAGTAATATGGATACACACATGCAAACATACAGTATCAAAAAAAAAAGACGGATTACCATTCATGTTACTCTTAAAACATCAACTATAACAAGACAAATGAAAATACTCTAGTACTAACAAAGAACTAAACTATTAACACAATATAAAGTAATTAAGAAATAAAACAAAATAAATGAGAAAATGTGCCATAGGCACTGTTGCAAATGACCATGTCCTGTAAAATGTATAGAACCTTGTGATTAAACTTTAAAGAAGAATGACAAAAGGTCCAAGTGTATACCTATGAAGATATATAGCATTATGCGGAAGCAGACATCTAACCTGATTCAGAGTCACTGCTAGCTGAACTGCTTGAATCACTATTGGTGTTGCTACTAGAATCTGAAGAGCTACTGCTCTCACTCAGACGAGAGGGTCCTCCTATTGCTTTAATGGCCTCATCACCAGGACATGCTGGAATAAGATGAAGTACACAGGTTAGTGCTTGATTTAAAATTTTATCACAAATTAATTTTACTGCATTATTGATGATAAACATACATTTCTTTTTAGAATTCTGAACAGAAGTTAATTTTGAGTTGACATCCTGTGATTGCTGCTCAAGGTCTCGATTTTGTTTCAGCTGACTGCTTTGCTTACACTTTGACTTCTGTCCTGCATAACAAAATAAAACATAATTGCAACGCTACTGCCTTCAGGAGAAACTGGACAGGTGCAAGTTCAACTCCCTAAACAGACCCTTGCATAAAATAATCAAGAAAATGGCTATTGTATCTGGGCAGTGAAATAAAAGTGCCAATTTCACAAAAGAAAGTACAGTAATTCTTAATTCTATTGTTTTTACAACACATCATTGCACAGAAGTTTCAGATAAGCACATACCACTTTGTTTTCTTGGTCTTTTCTTTAAGCAAGTCATTACATAGCTCTCCAGAGCTCTCAGAGTTGAGGGCTTTAACATTTCAAAGTCAATTTCAATCTCTTTAGGATTACAGTCTTTCAAAGATGGTTCTCTTGTCCAGATTATGTTGACTACTTTCCCAATCTTGTCACCAGGAAGCTTATTAATATCAAGGCTCAGCTGCCTTTTCTCCTCATACAACATTGGTTTTGCTGTTTCTTCACTCGTTGAGTCAAATGACTTTTTAGCCACAGTGCTTTTTATAGTTTGTCTAAAGAAGAAAAAATAAACCCACAGATTATATATACTTAATAGTCTTAGTTTATTTTCTTTTAAACAGGTTCTTACATCAAAATAACTAACTAGACTGCTAAATGATTAAAAAAAAACAAACATACACACAAAGGAACTGTGTACATTTTTAATTTCTTTCAAATGTTTAAGCATAATATGTACTTCAAATAAAATATAACATTAACTAGTAAGTATTCCAAGGCCTGCAAAATATACTAAAAACTGCAAAAATGATCTAAAATATATGAAGACAATACATCCTTACAGACAAGTACTAGAAAATCACAAGGAGCTGCATTTAAGACGTGTTGCTTTTGACACTTAAAGCACACATGATATGTACCATAAATATATCAACTTTTTACTGAGTACTGCACTAAAATAACCTTTTGTTGTTTACTAAATGAAAAAGGCATAAGTGGGGAGATCAAAAGGATGAAAACAGGGAGGTGGTGGAGGGGTTGTTTCACTTAAAGAATGAAATTACCTTCCATCAGTTCTTTCTCTCAGCTTTTTGTTGTCTTTGGTCTTTTGCTTTTCTTCACATTTTTTCTTTGGTTTGGTTTTTCTGTTCTTTATTTTTTCTTTCTTCCACCTGTCTTTCTTTAATTTATGTTTTCTTTTTCTGGGTTTTGGTTTGATCTGCACTAGGAGTTGGAGTTGCTCACGAACAGCTTTTAACTGTAATAACAATAAATGCAAGGTAAGTGGGTGACTTACCCGAGACAGAGGAGTGCTCAGATAAAGAGTGGGAATGTGAGTGTGAGGGGAAAAAGAGATGAAAGTAAGGGAAAACAGCAAGGATGTTTTCTTCCATTATTATTCTCCACTGCACCACAATCTCCAGGTAATTGTGAGGTCTGTCCAGTATTTAAAGAACATGCTTCACTAGGCTTGGGCGGTAATATGGTTTCCCGCGGGATCTAAAAATAGCAACGGTATCAGTTTCAATACCATTATACCGTCATAAAAACAATGCACTTATATGGGAGACAAGGATTAAATATTAAATATAATTTATTTAATGCCTAAAAATGCGTATGCGTGGTTGTCATCATGTGACAGCGTGGAGGAGAAAGAGAGAGGTGGGGAAAGATGGCGAGTCGCGCACCAAGTGACCTGGTCTCGAAAAAGAACACAACTTCTGCAGTTTGGCAGTATTTCGGGTTTCGACCGAACGAGAAGGGAGAGGCGGTAAATACAGACGAGGCAATCTGCAAATTGTGCAACAAAAAGGTGACCGCGAGAGATGGAAATACCTCGAACCTAAGGTCGCATATACGAAACCACCATCCACTCACTGCTGCGAGGATGGACCCGAGTTCACTCAGTGCAACAGTTTCAACGCCTCCTGATGCAGGACCAACAACATTTAGGTCCACCGCCAGTATGCAGCCGACGATAATGGGGGCCTTCGGGAAAGCAACAAAGTACAAAAGGGACAGTGTCTGTTGGAAAACCTGTACTGATGCAGTGACAAAATACTTGGCGAAGGAAATGGTCTCTTTCCACACAGTGGAAAAAAAGTCCTTTACAGACATGGTAAAGGTCCTAGATGCCCAGTACGAGCTGCCTGGACGGAAATATTTCTCACAAACAGCCATCCCACATTTATATAGTAAAGTTAGAGACAATGTTCAAGTGCTGCTGTCAGCGGCAGACAGTTAATTCCTTAACAACTGACATGTGGTCGTCAGTTAACATGACACCATATATGTCTCTGACTGTCCATACTATTACACCTGACTGGAAACTTGAATCCAAATGCCTCCAAACTACGTATTTTCCTGAGAGTCATACAGCGGACAATCTTGCTGCTGCGCTCAGAGCTGCACTTCAGGAATGGCAACTTGATGAGAAAAAACTTTCAGCCATAACCACTGACAACGCTGCCAACATTCATGCCGCAATCAGGTCCCTGCATTGGCCGTGGCTATACTGCTTCGGTCACAATCTAAACTTGGCTGTCACAAATGGATTGCATGACCAGAGGCAAAAAACCGAGCGCGCCCTCGGACTATGCCGTAATATTGTCGGGGCCTTTTCACACAGCTGGCAACGTAAGCATGAACTCCACAAGAAGCAAGTGGACTTGGGACTCCCAAAACATAGTCTCATAACGGTAAGCATAAAACGTGCAGAGAGTTCCTCAGGGGCAGGGGCTCAAATATAAAAAAAGGGGCATATATATATATATATATATATATATATATATATATATATATATATACACAGTGATCCCTCGCTATATCGCGCTTCGCCTTTCGCGGCTTCACTCCATCGCGGATTTTATATGTAAGCATATTTAAATATATATCGCAGATTTTTCGCTGCTTCGCGGGTTTCTGCGGACAATGGGTCTTTTAATTTCTGGCACATGCTTCCTCAGTTGGTTTGCCCAGTTGATTTCATACAAGGGACGCTATTGGCAGATGGCTGAGAAGCTACCCAGCTTACTTTCTCTCTCTCTCTCTTGCGCTGACGTAGGGGGGTGTGAGCAGGGGGGCTGTGTGCAGCTGCTTCCTGAAGGACATGCTGCACAGTGCTTCGCATACTTAAAAGCTCAAAGGGCACGTATTGATTTTTGACTTTGTTTTTCTGTGGCTCTCTCTCTGTCTCTTCCTGCTCCTGACAGAGGGGGTGTGACCTGTCGCCTTCAACAGCTTTGTACCGGCGGTTCTTCGCATACTTAAAAGCCAAAAAGCCCTATTGATTTTTTTTTGACTGCTTGCTTTGCACTCCTTTGAAAAGGAAGATATGTTTGCATTCTTTTAATTGTGAGACAGAACTGTCATCTCTGTCTTGTCATGGAGCACAGTTTAAACTTTTGAAAAAGAGACAAATGTTTGTTTGCAGTGTTTGAATAACGTTCCTGTCTCTCTACAACCTCCTGTGTTTCTGCGCAAATCTGTGACCCAAGCATGACATTCTAAAAATAACCATATAAACATATGGTTTCTACTTCGCGGATTTTCCTATTTCGCGGGTGGCTCTGGAACGCAACCCCCGCGATGGAGGAGGGATTACTGTATACATATATACACACATATATACACATATATATATATATATATATATATATGCTTTGCATCACAAATTATATTGAAAAGTAGGCTATATTAAAATAGAAAACCATTTTTTAAATTGTAATTTTTTTCCTGTATTTTTTATCAAATAAATGCAGGCTTGATGCGCATAAGGGACTTATTTAGCCTAAAATAAATGTGCATGCAAATTTGACCAAATGGAATAATATACATTAATGGACTTATTTATTTATGCATTAATTCGTTTATTTAGGCCTATTTATTCATTCATTCGTTTATTTAGGCCTATTCATTCAATTGTTTATTCATCATTCATTAATTCATCCATCCATCCGTCGGCAGGACTGCGCAACTCGCTGGGGCTCCAAACTGGCAATGGTGGAGCGCATCCTCGAGCAGGCCCAAGCAATCAGACACGTCCTGTCTGATGACAGAAGGAGCAGCCTGTCCCTGACCTGGCAGGACATGGACGTCTTGAAAGCTGTTCACGAAGCACTGAAACCAGTCGATGACTTCACTGATATTTTGTCAGGAGAAAATTATGTGACCAGTTCCTGTATCCTCCCCATACTACAGCTCTGCAGGGACAATGTGTTGGCTGCGTCAGAAAATGACCTGCAGCTAACAAAGTCAATCAAAACTGGAATTCTAACAAAGTTGGAGGCCAAGTATGAATCCAATTCAGTGCGCAAAATATTGCGAAAATGCACTTTCCTCGACCCTCGTTCCCGTGGAGGATATGAGACGGATGACAACGCATTGGCTGAGACCAAGGCTGAATTACAGGCTGAGATCGTGAGCTTAGAGGCAGCAGGTCCAGTGGCCATCAGAGTGGAAGAGGCGCAACCTGCACCCTCACGAAAAAAGATGACTCTGGGAAGTATGCTGCAAAAAAAATCTGATGCAATGGCAGGTCCCGTCAGCATCGGCACCATAGAGCAGTGGTCCCCAACCTTTTTGACAGTAAGGACCACTTTATTAGATGCAAATTTTTCCACGGACCGGTCGGGGGGGGGCAGTTTTATACACAATTTACATAACATTTCTATTATTATTAAGTTATTAAGCAGTTCGCATACGTTTGCAACCTGAGATTTTTCTTCTTTTTTTGCATATAACAAAGACATATGCTTTGCATTTGCCATTCCAACAGATTGCACATCACAAACATTAACACTGTTATCGTTTTTTTCGTGTCTGCCGTTTCTATAGGAGGGTGACAATGAGTTAAATTCCAATGGATGTTTTTCAAATGTTGACGAGCAATAAGCAAAAGGAATCAATGAAAACCACAGAAAACAAAAACAGCAAAAGAAAAAAAACAGAACGAGGAAAGTTCGAAGAAAGAATTTTTTTTACAATGTTTCTGTTTGGGGATTGTTGTGCAAACGTGCACATCTGAGCTGCGACCACAGATCTAACTGCTCTGTGTATGAGTCATTCAGGCATTTCAAGGTCACTTCGTTGTAATGAAAGCATCTGCTGAATGTACTTCGTAGTAACGCGATTTCTATAGACTTGTGTCATATGGGGAAACTGTCGGGGCCATAACAATACTTTGTTGTAATACTCTCTCACCTCGGTCTCTCCCCTCTCTCTGCGCCGCTGCAAAGCCCCGCCCGCCAAGCGTTCTGAAAAGTCTGAGTGAGTCTCCGTTGCCGGCAGTTCTCTCGCGGCCCGGCTGTCAGACGGCTGCAGCCCGGTAGTGGGGGACCCCTGCTGTAGAGGACCGAGTCGGAGCTGAAATAACAGCCTACTGTTTGGAGCCAGATACTCAAGGAGACGAGGACCCACTTCTGGTGGAAAAATGCTGCCAGGCGTTTTCCCCAGATGTCGCGAGTGGCACGAAAGTACCTGTGCGTCTATGCCACAAGCACACCATCGGAGCGGGTTTTCAGCACCGCTGGTAAAGTTGTCGGTCCACAACGTGCCCTGTTAAAGCCAGACAAAGTAAACATGCTGGTTTTTCTAGCGAAAAATCTTGACTAGATTGATGCCACTTGCCATTCGTTCCTATTCGCACTGTGTTTATTTTTATTTATTTAATTGATTCAGGTATTTTTATTTGGTTTACGTTAAAAACAATATTGGAAAGAAGACTGGAAAGAAGTTTTTGTTTAGGACTATTGCTTTGCAATACTTTTTATAATATGGATGATGTTTATGTTAATTCAACTCTGGTTGACTGTTGTGGGTCTATTTGCACTTTTTTATAAGCTGCTCTTCTTTGCTATTAAAAGTTGTTCAGGCGGTGCGATTTAATTTAATTGATTTGTGTGCGCGTCTCCGCGCAAAAACTGTTCTGGATGTTTATGTCAATTTAATTCTGTTTGACTGTTGTATTTGCACTTTTTTATAAACTGCTATTTGTTGCTAATAAAAGTTAATATTGTTCTGCATGTTATTTTGTTATTGTTTCAGTATTAGTGTTTGATATTCAGTTTCTGAACGGTTTAGGCACAAGCCAACAGTTTGGTGACGCTGTCTGAGCCTTACCTCACATTTTTTTTTATTATTCACGGTAATACCGTATACCGAGGTAAAATAGGGAGGAGGTTTGACGGTATCAAAATTTGGATACCGCCCAACCTTATGCTTCACCCACAGATATTTCACCACTGTTAGGAAAGGTAACTAGTGCTGCACTGAAATTTGATTTAGGACAACGAAATCAGATAGAAGGCAGAGAAGCTGGTGAGTGTGAATGGCAATTATTGACTAGAGGGCATGAAATGGATAACGGCATAAGGACACTGAGTGAAGATAGTGTGGAATTTAAACAAAGAACAATGGAAATGAAAGGAATTCGAGTGTTTGTGTGTGAAAGGTCTAAAAATGCTAATGCAAGGATGGCTGAGTTGGAAAGAAAGTGCACCATATTAGGAGTTGGTTTGAATGAACCAGGACAAGCTAAAGAACAAAAGATGGGGAATGGTGCAGCGGAAAGATTTACAAGCTCAGCCAGCAAGCCAGGAATGCACAGGGGGTGTGAAAGTCCTAACAGCTGTGCTGGGGCCAGAAGTAATTAAAAAGCACACACACTAAGGCCAGAGTTATACTTCACATGACGCATGCTGCAGCGGACACTCCTGCTACGCAAGTGTTGAAGTGTTTATACTTGCGCGCGTACTTTATGTAAATCTGAAGGAATCCGCCAGGTGGCAGTGTGAGATATTATCACGGTGAGAACATGTTCGGCTTCTCTGTGTTGTGAATTGCCTAGAACACCCATTAAATTCCGATGACACCTTACCGCAATATCTCTGAAAAGGATGTTTATTGATTAAATCCAGGGATGTGTCCATTCCAGCAAGCATTGGGCACGAGTAAGAAACAATCCCTGAATGATGCCTCGGCTCATCGCAAGGTGAATACAAGCACACACATACACTAGCATCATTTTAGCAGCAACAAATCCCCAAATCTGCATATCTTTGGGAGGAAACTGGAGCACACTGAGGAAACCCAGCAGGAAAACATGTAAACTCCAGGCAGGGAACATCAGCGACGTAACTCCCTGCAAGACGGCAGCGCTAACGCTCCGCCACTGTGTCACCCCATGTGTGTAATTATTAACATTATTCATTATTTAAACGAAATTACCAATTTATCTGTAAAATGTAATATACAAACTTTAATGCTTTTCATCATGAAAGTGATATCAAGTATAAATCTAAGGATTCTAAATGTGCAGAGAGTTGGAATATCATACATTTAATGTGCTCAGTGTGGCGATCTATTGCTGGCGATTCGCTGCTGTCAGGAGCAGAGGAAGCCCTAGAAAAAAAAGATGGCACAGAAGACGGTATGTGAGAATTTTAAAACGTATTGTGTCACTACGATCTGGAATATGTGATGCTTGAATATAAAAACACCATGAATACATCTGTATGTCGGCATTTTGCATCACCACATTGAACAATTTATCAAATATCGAAGCGCGCACACTGATCTCGTAGGATCCGCAAAGCGGCTTTCTGTCACATGTAGATAGTAAACAGAGACTCTGACGTCACATTCCAATTTATAGCACACTGAACCCCCCGACTTTTTGCTGGTACTGCAACTCACGCACGCAACGCGTTAATTTCCGAGGACCTGCTCAGAGGATGCATCAAATGAATGCTCAGAACACGTGGCGGCCATGATGCGGGCGCGTACGCCTTCTGAGCGTGAAGTATAAATGAGCCCTTAGGCTCAGTAATTCGAAAACTGACTGACCAGTTCTTTAAAAAGACAGCCTATGAAACTCCATGTAATAAAATGGAGAAAAGTGAGCTGGTCTTTAGTAAAGAACAAAGGTCAGTTTTAGGAGAGATGCTGGATCTGGCACTTGGATTCTAAAGAGGTTTTAGCCCACACTTTCAGGTAGCAGTTACCATAAAATAAAGGACACACAGGCAATGAAAAAAAATAGAAGGGTAGCGCAGGAAGACAGGAAAAGGAAAATATTTCTGTTTCAATTTTCTGGCCTTTTGCAAAAGTGCTACTTCTATTTGAGGTTTTACGGACTTTGGGTTGGTGCAGGTAATAAATAGTGAAGGCAATTAGCAGAGTAAAATCCACGGAGGAGACTGGGTTACCACTAGCACATTGGAGCGAAGTGGCACTAGTGGCCAAGCTGTTCCAATGAATACTTGGAAGCAAAGTTTGAGTGTTGGCACCAGGTCGACAACCAAGAAGATGAGATGGACAGAAACTGCTTTGTCACCTTCCATTTTGCAGACCTACCTACATAGCGGAATGAAAAATAAGAAAGGAAAAGACAAGCAAAGACTAAAGACAAAGACATGAAGAACTGAAGAGACAGCAAGAAAAAGACACCGCCTGGGGTTTAAGTGAGTAACAAGTCCACAAGTCACATAATGATAGGACTAGTCAGAATAGCTATAGTTTAAAAGGAAAGGTTTGTTCATTACTGCAGCAAATTTGTATTCCAAGGGGTGGAAACTGAACAAACCAGTTAGGAATGCGAAAATAAGGGGATTGATTTTGGGTTCATAAAGTATACATTCTGGGTATTAATTAATTGGGACAATTAATATAATTAATACTATTATTAAGGAAAATGTATGCTAAGAAAATTGGTGAACTTTTCAGGAAAGCAGGTGCAGCTGGTACATTTGCAAGTCATATGGGCTCTGATGTTTAGGTATAGTCTAATTGGGGAAACAGTTGAAGCAAGCTGGAGCAGATACAAGTCATCAGAAGCAGATCCACGTTCTTCTGATTGTCTTTGAAATAAAGAAGATATGTAATGGACAAATGGTCACGGACAAGTTTTAACACTGGGAGAGCAAATACTGCAAATCAAAGCACAAGTTATGCAACAGACTCTTTAAACAATTAAGACTGTTTATAAAGACATTGTACAAAACATTCATCGGGGTGGAGTGTTGTGATGTGAGATTTTGCATTTAACTTGATAAATATTTTGTATGTGTTTATTTGTAATTTAGGCAAAGCAATGTAATTTAGTGTTACATTAGTGAGTGTTTGGACCCCCCCCCCCCCCCTTTAGGAATGGGTCTCTCTGAATTTTACGACAGAGTTGGGGGAAGGGGGTGCTTGACACGGGTGTTTCTCTGCTAGAATCTTTCAACCCCCCTGCAAGGAAGCCAGGTTGCCTAACTGGCAAACTTTAGCTCAACAAATGGTTTGGGGGGATGGCAGGTATTAAGATGTTCTATTTCCACATTGGTCTGAGGTATGCTTGTTTGGAATTGGCTTGTCTCAGAGGCCTTTAAGTACTATGATGCCCTATTGGCTGTAGGGGTTGGATATAGAATCTATAAATCTGCTTGCTCAACCACATTCTCTCTCTCTTACTAACATCTGAAAGAAGCATCTCTTACTAACCTCTGATGATGAAGACAACAGCTTAGTAGTCATATTGGAACAGGCATACGGTCTGTGTGCCGCCTGAACTACACATCACTATTTAATCAGGTTGTATGGTTGCCAATATTCAAATGTACTTTGCATATTACTATTTATGAATATTACCAATAATACATTGTTTTATGTGTAACTTAATTCCTGCTTGTCTTTTTACTACACCTAATTGCCTATAGATATAGAAGGGAAGGTGGGGATAGGTTATATACAGTACAATAATACCTTATAAACAGTGGTAAGTCTGTGAGATTAGGCATTCTGACAAAGGCTACATCTTAATACAATAAGGGAAAGTAGAGCAATATATTACTCTACCAAGACAAAACATTATATATATATATATATATATATATTATATATATACATATACAGTGATCCCTCACTGTATCGCGCTTCGCCTTTCGCGGCTTCACTCCATCACGGATTTTATATGTAAGCATATTTAAATATATATCGCAGATTTTTCGATGCTTCGCGGGTTTCTGCGGACAATGGGTCTTTTAATTTCAGGTACATGCTTCCTCAGTTGGTTTGCCCAGTTGATTTCATACAAGGGACGCTATTGGCAGATGGCTGAGAAGCTACCCAACTTACTTTCTCTCTCTCTCTCTATTGCGCTGACGTAGGGGGGTGTGAGCAGGGGGGCTGTTCGCACACCTAGACGATAGGGACGTTGCTACCTTCTGTGTGCAGCTGCTTCCCGAAGGACATGCTGCACGGTGCTTCGCATACTTAAAAGCTCAAAGGGCACGTATTGATTTTTGACTTTGTTTTTCTCTGGCTCTCTCTCTCGCTGCTCCTGACGGAGGGGGTGTGAGCTGCCGCCTTCAACAGCTTTGTACCGGCGGTGCTTCGCATACGTAAAAGCCAAACAGCCCTACTGATTTTTTTTTTGACTGCTTGCTTTGTTCTCTCTCTCCTGACGCGCACTCCTTTGAAAAGGAAGATATGTTTGCATTCTTTTAATTGTGAGACAGAACTGTCATCTGTCTTGTCATGGAGCACAGTTTAAACTTTTGAAAAAGAGACAAATGTTTGTTTGCAGTGTTTGAATAACGTTCCTGTCTCTCTACAACCTCCTGTGTTTCTGCGCAAATCTGTGACCCAAGCATGACAATATAAAAATAACCATATAAACATTTGGTTTCTACTTCGCGGATTTTCTTATTTCGCGGGTGGCTCTGGAACGCAACCCCCGCGATGGAGGAGGGATTACTGTATACATACATATACATATATATATATATATACATATATATATATATATATATATATATATATATATATATATATATATATATATATATATATATATATATACACACACACACACACATACATACAGTGGGGCAAAAAAGTATTTAGTCAGCCACCAATTGTGCAAGTTCTCCCACTTAAAAAGATGAGAGAGGCCTGTAATTTGCATCATAGGTATACCTCAACTATGAGAGACAAAATGAGAAAAAAAATCCAGAAAATCACATTGTCTGATTTTTAAAGAATTTATTTGCAAATTATGGTAGAAAATAAGTAAGATTTCTGGCTCTCACAGACCTGTAACTTCTTCTGTAAGAGGCTCCTCTGTCCTCACTCGTTACCTGTATTAATGGCACCTATTTGAACTCGTTATCAATATAAAAGACACCTGTCCACAACCTCAAACAGTCACACTCCAAACTCCACCATGGCCAAGACCAAAAAGCTGTCAAAGGACACCAGAAACAAAATTGTAGACCTGCACCAGGCTGGGAAGACTGAATCTGCAATAGGTAAGCAGCTTGGTGTGAAGAAATCAACTGTGGGAGCAATTATTAGAAAATGGAAGACATACAAGACCACTGATAATCTCCCTCGATCTGGGGCTCCATGCAAGATCTCACCCTGTAGGGTCAAAATGATCACAAGAACGGTGAGCAAAAATCCCAAAACCACACAGGGGGACCCTAGTGAATGACCTGCAGAGAGCTGGGACCAAAGTAACAAAGGCTACCATCAGTAACACACTACGCCGCCAGGGACTCAAATCCTGCAGTGCCAGACGTGTCCCCCTGCTTAAGCCAGTACATGTGCAGGCCCGTCTGAAGTTTGCTAGGGAGCATTTGGATGATCCAGAAGAGAATTGGGAGAATGTCATATGGTCAGATGAAACCAAAATAGAACTTTTTGGTAAAAACTCTACTCGTCGTGTTTGGAGGAGAAAGAACACCATACCTACTGTAAAGCATGGGGGTGGAAACATCATGCTTTGGGGCTGTTTTTCTGCAAAGGGACCAGGACGACTGATCCGTGTAAAGGAAAGAATGAATGGGGCCATGTATAGTCAGATTTTGAGTGAAAACACCTCCTTCCATCAGCAAGGGCATTGAAGATGAAACGTGGCTGGGTCTTTCAGCATGACAATGATCCAAAACACACCGCCCGGATAACGAAGGAGTGGCTTCGTAAGAAGCATTTCAAGGTCCTGGAGTGGCCTAGCCAGTCTCCAGATATCAACCCCATAGAAAATCTTTGGAGGGAGTTGAAAGTCCGTGTTGCCCAGCGACAGCCCCAAAACATCACTGCTCTAGAGGAGATGTACATGGAGGAATGGGCCAAAATACCAGCAACATTGTGTGAAAACCTTGTGAAGACTTAAGAAAACGTTTGACCTCTGTCATTGCCAACAAAGGGTATATAACAAAGTATTGAGATGAACTTTTGTTATTGACCAAATACTTTTTTTCCACCATAATTTGCAAATAAATTCTTCAAAAATCAGACAATGTGATTTTCTGGATTTTTTTTTCTCATTTTGTCTCTCATAGTTGAGGTATACCTATGATGAAAATTACAGGCCTCTCTCAACTTGCACAATTGGTGGCTGACTAAATAGTTTTTTTGCCCCACTGTATGTATGTATTACATATTTATATACATATATATATATACATATACATATATATATATATATATATATATATATATATATATATATATATATATATATATATATATATATACACACATATATATATATACACATATATACATAAAGGGCCCATTTCAACAACGTAAGATGAAACGGGCACGAGTGGAATAGTAATAAGTATAAGCACCACAAACCTGATATAGGTGTATTGAATGAACGCGTAATTAGGCCTGGAGCTGTAGTCGAAATCGCCTTTCAGGCCTATAGAGCTTTAATCGAAGTCGCCTTTCTCTTTGAATTTTCGCGGCCGTAAATCCGCCGCCTGCCGCGATGTCGGTCTTGTAAGGTTTTTCGGGCAGCTGTGCAGAAGGCGAATGCGCATTCGGCTTCGGATGTGTGTAGAAGGCGACTGGGTATTCCACTTCAGACAGACGTGAGTGAGTGAGAAGACTGGCGAATTATATATAACATACACACATACATACATACACACACACACACACAGAGTGCATCCTGAAAGTATTCACAGCGCATCACTTTTTCCACATTTTGTTATGTTGCAGCCTTATTCCAAAATGGGTTAAATTCATTTTTTTCCTCAGAATTCTACACACAACACCCCATAATGACAACGTGAAAAAAGTTTACTTGAGGTTTTGGCAAATTTATTAAAAATAAAAAAATTGAGAAAACACATGTACATAGGTATTCACAGCCTTTGCCGTAACGCTCGAAATTGAGCTCAGGTGCATCCTGTTTCCCCTGATCATCCTTGAGATGTTTCTGCAGCTTAATTGGAGTCCACCTGTGGTAAATTCAGTTGACTGGACATGATTTGGAAAGGCACACACCTATCTATATAAGGTCTCACAGTTGACAGTTCATGTCAGAGCACAAACCAAGCATGAAGTCAAAGGAATTGTCTGTAGACCTCTGAGACAGGATTGTCTCGAGGCACACATCTGGGGAAGGTTACAGAAAAATTTCTGCTGCTTTGAAGGTCCCAATGAGCACAGTGGACTCCATCATCCGTAAGTGGAAGAAGTTCAAAACCACCAGGACTCTTCCTAGAGCTGGCCGGCCATCTAAACTGAGCGATCGGGGGAGAACGGCCTTAGTCAGGGAGGTGACCAAGAACCCGATGGTCACTCTGTCAGAGCTCCAGAGGTCCTCTGTGGAGAGAGGAGAACTTTCCAGGAGGACAACCGTCTCTGCAGCAATCCACCAATCAGGCCTGTATGGTAGAGTGGCCAGACGGAAGCCACTCCTTAGTAAAAGGCAAATGGCAGCCCGCCTGGAGTTTGCCAAAAGGCACCTGAAGGACTCTCAGACCATGAGAAAGAAAATTCTCTGGTCTGATGAGATAAAGATTGAACTCTTTGGTGTGAATGCCAGGCGTCACGTTTGGAGGAAACCAGGCACCGCTCATCACCAGGCCAATACCATCACTACAGTGAAGCATGGTGGTGGCAGCATCATGCTGTGGGGATGTTTTTCAGCGGCAGGGACTGGGAAACTAGTCAGGATAAGGGGAAAGATGACTGCAGCAATGTACAGAGACATCCTGGATGAAAATCTGCTCCAGATCGCTCTTGACCTCAGACTGGGGCGACAGTTCATCTTTCAGCAGGACAATGACCCTAAGCACACAGCCAAGATATCAAAGGAGTGGCTTCAGGACAACTCTGTGAATGTCCTTGAGTGGCCCAGCCAGAGACCAGACTTGAATCCGATTGAACATCTCTGGAGAGATCTTAAAATGGCTGTGCACCGATACTTCCCATCCAACCTGATGGAGCTTGAGAGGTGCTGCAAAGAGGAATGGGCGAAACTGCCCAAGGATAGGTGTGCCAAGATTGTGGCATCATATTCAAAAAGACTTGAGGCTGTAATTGCTGCCAAAGGTGCATCGACAAAGTATTGAGCAAAAGCTGTGAATACTTATGTACATGTGATTTCTCAGTTTTTTTTATTTTTAATAAATTTGCAAAAACCTCAAGTAAACTTTTTTCACATTGTCATTATGGGGGTGTTGTGTGTAGAATTTGGAAGAAAAAAAATGAATTTAATCCATTTTGGAATAAGGCTGTAACATAAAAAAATGTGGAAAAGTGATGCACTGTATACTAGCCATACTATATCAAACATAGATTTTTTTTTTTTTTTAAATCTCTAGCCCTGTGTGTATTTCCAGAACCTCTGTGTGTTCACATGTGTCTGAATCTCTCAACCAGCACGCCCTCTACCATGTGAATTTCCATAAAGTCTACTTTTCAGATGCTTGTCATCATCAAAGGTGACTCTCACCACTCCAATAACTTTCCTCCTTCTAGTGTGTCTTACACTTCATTTCAATTGTGTCATCAAAGCCAAACTGACCAAACATACTAAAGCAAAACTAATCAACCAGACTGCTCTAAGGGACTGAACACACACAGACCTTAGTGTTTTGTTATGTAGCAGACAGACAAACATCCCTTTCATGCTCTCAGTGAAGAGCACTAAGTTCTCTGGTAAAATGCACACACAAACTTTACCAAAAACTAATATGAATACATATAAAGACACAGATAGGTATAAACAGACATTAAAACAAAGTAGTCTAAAACTGATTAACATAAAATTCACCCAACAATATATTTCCATTTATAAATTATTGAACTATGGCCAGTTGTCAACAAACTTAAGCAGCACTATTGTTAAGAGTCGTAACAATTAAGTTTTTTTTTTTTTTTGTAACCCATCAGACCTATCAAAGTTACTAGCTCAACTGAAACTATATAGCCTCAGATTAACTGGAATGTCACCAAATTAATAGCATTGAAAAATACAAAATTGATTCTGTAAGAGATATAGAACCATAAGAAAAACACTTTTTACCATTCCATAAATTTTTAAGCACAGTTTTATTATCTTCTGCAAGATATTAAAAACTCATGAACATGGTAATGCTCAAAAGAAATACAACCTAAAAAAATTACAGCACAACTTGTAAGATGTGTACTTTATTGCAATAATTAATATCTGCAGAATGTAAAAAAAGAATTGTTACATGTTGTGTGGTATGATGTGAAACTCAGATTACAATTCATACACTAACATTTCATGCACACTTTCTTGCAATAAACTTTAGGGTCATGAGCTTGGTAATGTAGCTGACATCAAAGCAACGCAAGATCATTACATTTAAAAATAGAAAGGATTGAGCTTATTAAAACCGGCGAGCACCGCACAACAAATAACAGCACTGCTAGAATTCCATTACTTCAAAATACAATTTCTGAAAAACTCAATTTTTTAATGTACGTAATTGTAATGTTTACAGTTTACCAAAGCCATGGTTTTCGCCAAAAGAGCCATTCTTAATTTTAACTTTCAAAACTTAATTTGGTTATAATCATTTTCTTACCTGTTCTTGTAATTCTGCAAGTCGTTGTGTATGTTCTTCCTCAGAATCAAAGCTGCTTTCACTGTCTGATGAACTTTCACTACTGTTTTCAAAACTTTTTGACTTTGTGTTAATTTCCTTTAAATGCGGAAGTGGATTTACACTTTCAATGAGCTCATCAGGCATTTTCGCAAACCGCATTTCAAAAATATCCTTAAAATGGAAAGGCACAAGATAAGAGAATCAAATAGCACTCACATAAAGACCAAACAACTATTTTTCAAATATTCCAGCAAAGCAGTACATTTCGTACCTGCTATAATAGTATGTGAATACAATTACAGCTCTGGACTGAAAATATTAAAATATGCAGTATCCTTTGCTTTTTTTTTTTTTTTTTTTTTTTTTTTTTTTTTGAGTTTTGCTGCTTACTTTCTGGATGCTTAAACATAGCTGAAATTTTAAACCTTGTAGTCAACACAAACCTGGAGCTTCCGTGCCATTGCTACAACTTCATGGTCTGGAGGATTATATTTGTAACAGTTCATGAACATTAATCTGAAATCAGATGCAAATTCCTGAGCATTTTTGTATTTTCCATCATCCATTTTTTTCTGCAAGAAATCCAGATCCAAAAAAGGTCAGAATATACAGAACACGATTTGTTTATCTGTACACTATCTTCTTTCTATTAGAGGGTTGATAAATGAAGATAACTGTATTGTAAACATTATGTAAATCTACACAACTACTTCTGTAGGAAAAATCATGCAGGTGAACCTTGCTTGTGTCCTTTAAAGTCTTAAAGGACTTTACCCCTACTAAGAGGTGCCAATATCCAATTGAAAAACGAATGCAGTTTTTTGGATACTTTAATTTAGGGAATACTATTAAATCTTCATCCCAAAATAAGCGCTAGTCCCACATCCATACCACTTCGCTTCAACATAGGTATTAGAAATACTATTTAACAATTAAACAGAATTTTGCAATTTTTATTAAATAAAACAAGTTACATTTTATTGCATATTTGAAAAGTGGGTGTAACTAAACATAATACCTTCATAGTACTAAGGTCCATTGGATGCTTTATAATTTCATGATAATCATGAAGCCCCAAAGATTGTGCATCAACAGGTTTGTAGAATGGCCAAGCACAAGTTGCATGTTTCCTGGTAAACATTTCTTTGAGAATTCCATTACAATACTTCAGTTGATTTGACAGTTTAGTCTTTTTACTGGCCTGATGCTGTTGGGAATCTGGCAAGTCCTTTCTCGGTGGTTTAATTGGTCGGCTGCCTTGTCTCCGAACTATTTTGTTGAATTTTACATCTGGCTGACTTGGTGAAGACTCGCTGCTCATCACAACAGAAGCAGTAGGAGTGGTAGTGTCTGCTTTCCTTTTCACACCTTTTTTGACCTAAATATTTAAGCAATACAACATTTAAAAGTACAATATATAATTAAAAACAAATGAAAACCAAACATCTTACCTAGTTACTAATATTTTCCTCAAGACAACCTTATTGTACACACAAGTCATAATTTAGCTGGTTTAGCTGCATTTTCCTACTCGATTATCGTGTCCCCATGATCTCATTATGTATAAGCAAATATTCTAAAATTTGAAAATATCCAAAATATTTTCTGGTCCCAGATGTATCTGATTAAGGATACTCAACTTGTATTTTTTTCATTAAAATCATTTCTTTAATGATGGTATGAATCGAGGTATATTTTGGCACAAAAGTTAAACTTCAGTTTGCTACAAAAACAAAAAATCATGCACATACATTAAATATCATTAAAATATTAATAAATTTTCAAACTTTCAATCCAACATTCATTTGGAAAAAACAAATACTAAAGCATTTTGCTGTTGATCTGAACGTAACTTAACCAAAAAAACTGTATAAAGTTAATAAAATGATCTTGTAACTATTCTTACTTTACAAATAAGAATAGTCTCTCCAGAAAATGCAAGGATATGTGCCAAAGTAGGCTTGATCTGGGTTGGACTGGGCAGGTAAAGCTCATCCTGGCAACACCAAAAAACGTCTGTAAATCAGTCTTAACCGGTGTCACAGTCCACTATGAAGTTTACTTGCGCAGGCACACACACCTGGAATGGGCCAATTTGGAGTCACTAACTCTACACACACTTTTTTCCCCCATTTATGAATAAAATCACAATGGAACAGTGGCTCCTCACAAATTCTGCATCATAAAAATGAATCATAAGTTTAGTAATTATCTTCTTTTGAGTTTACATAGTCACCTAATGGAGTTTCCTTTACAAACACAGAGGTTTTCCATGCATATCCCAAAAGGATATGCAATCTAGTACAAGATAAAATAGCACCTTCTCAAGAACAAATTGTATGCATGCCTGGAGCCTCCACGATGGCAAATGAAAACATCAGTATTACCCCAGCACAATTACTGTGGCTGCAGAATTTTATTCAAAGCATTTTTGTTGACAATGGAACACATTGTCTACCTCTTTCCTCTCTACAGATTCTGCAAATTCATTCTTACCTGTGTTAATTTAAACAAAATTCACTTTAAGGGGGAAAAAAAAAGAAAAACAAAAAAATAGCAATGGTAGTGGATTACTGCCTTCAATTAGGATTCATGTCTCACTTAGTACAATTTTAACTGGTTAATACTGACCAAAACACAAACTTTAAAGTTTAAAAGCATTTTTACGTTGTATTAAAATTGGTACTTCAGAAATTATAATGCAATTATTCCACATGCCAATAAAACACTAACATGCAAATAAAAATACCTTTGATAAGCACTGTGATCCTGTCACTAAAGACATAGTTGAGAGATTTCTCTGTGGTGGAATTACTGTCACAGTTTGCTGAAACACAACTTCTGATATAGGAGGAGGCTTCAAACAATGAGAAGATGCTGTTCAATAAAAAATAAAATTAAACCAGGCAAAATGATTTTTCACTGATTAGATGGACCAACCACTTGGCTGAACACTTGAAATTAAGTTATTTTACCATATGACTTTTTTCCTTTTCCAGTTCCTTTGTTTGATGAAAGAACTGTATACTCTTCCTGAGGCATTTCTGCCACTTTCTGAAGAAATATTCTCTCCAAGGATTTTGCCATTAACACAATGTCATCACCAGGCTAAAAAGAATGCAACTAGTTAAAAAATATCATGGCATGCTTATTTATTACACAGATTTTTATATATTGTTGCTTAGCATAGAACTTGTTAATTCTATTAAAATTCATTGAGCGATGCTAATCAATTGCAAAAATCCACAGAGAAGCTTTTCTAAATCTACTGGGGAACATTCTTCAAAAGAAAGTTTCATACTTATAAAATCAGCTGGTTTGCATATTTAAAGGAGGGAGGCTGGAAATATTACTAATATAAATCACTTCAATGAATACAAGTACAAAAGGCAAAACATTTTTCCTGTTACTAATTTCAAAATACAATGGACAAAGCATTGTTTTGCAAAGTCTTCACTCCTTACCATAATAAACATTTTGTAAGGCCAGATAAAAGCATACTTTAAGGCTAAACAGCTATATTACTTAAATACATCACAATATGCATCTAGAACTAGAAATGATGCCACTGACACAAATCATCTGCAAAAAATAATAATGTACTTACCCTATTGTATATGTAGCAATTTGTAAACATGGTATTAAAATCTTCAACGCATTCTAGGGCACTCCAATAGTAATTATGTTCAAGTCGTTTTTTGATAGTGCTCATATCCATTGGTTTTTTTATTATAATGTAATAATCCTATACAAAAAATAGAATATGAAAACCTTTGCTACAATTAATGAAACTCAAAATCCATTTATGTTGTAAAACAAATTCTAAAAATACTGAATTTTTGGGAAATTACACTGCAAAAAAAAAATAGGCAAATGCAATTAATTTTAATAAAGAACCATACTGAATTTTTGTCTACAATTAAAACTGGTGTTTCCACTGCAAGTGATTTACTATATATAGTACAAAATAACATGCAAAGAGTTACAAATAATTAACATTCACATTGACTTTGGAAGGCAAAATATCTACCTAAGAAAACCAAACACTTAAAAAAAAAAAAAAACAAATATAAAATACTGGAGAATGCAAAGCACATCTAAAGTACAAATGTAATACAAGATAAAAGAAACAGCATTTACCTAGATAGATAGATACTTTATTAATCCTTAAAAAAATGTAATGCCATTTTTTAGTATAAAATAAACCAAACTCCATGATAACTCTTGCCAGTGCTGTGACACTTAGAAGTGCACTCATCTAAGTATCCTTTGTCTCCATAAAACAAATGATCAAGTTTCCAGAAATTAAAGCAGTTTGGCAAAAACACCAGCAAAAAAACAAACGTTGCAGGGCTAAATATAATATCAGCTCATCCTTACAGGGAGTTCTAGTTTCACGGCATCTACTGGCTGCTGAAAGGGCCAGGCAAAACTGTGTCTCCATAAGGTCTTCAGGACC
Organism: Erpetoichthys calabaricus; assembly: GCF_900747795.2. Taxonomy (NCBI): domain Eukaryota; kingdom Metazoa; phylum Chordata; class Cladistia; order Polypteriformes; family Polypteridae; genus Erpetoichthys; species Erpetoichthys calabaricus. Next base: position 74,423,733 of record NC_041403.2, on the reverse strand, counting down.
ACTTTTTCCAAGTACTGAAGCTGATTGGTTAATCGTCCTGGTTTTTTAGGATTTCTGTATTCTGGAGGAGGTGGATTACCAATGGTATTCTGCAACGCATTTACTTCAGACATCTTGAAATTCAGTTTTCACAATGAGTGTTGCCGTTTTAACTCTAAACCATCCTTAGAAAAAACATTTCACCAGGCAACTTCCTTTAAGATCTGCAAAAAAGAAGTGCTCACTAATTATGAATGAGAAAAAACAATACACTACACATTCCAGTATACAATTAGGGAAGGTACCATGTCAACACACAGCACACAAGAAGTGGTATAAATGCTAAAAAGAAAACAACCTTTAGGTTTCTAAAATTACACAGAAATTGATTTGCAAGTGCATATCTGTAATTTATTTAGATGTCAAAAAAACAATCTAGAAAGTGCACATGCTTTAAAAATCAACAAAATGTTTCTTCTTGAATGCAGTACATGGATGTCAGAAAGAATGCACACATGCCAAAATGAAACATCTCTCTATACTAAAACTTCTTAGACTTCTATTAGAAAAAACTCTAAATTAAAACTTTTAACTAGAGCATCATTTATAAAGTTACAAGTCACAAAACCTGATCCATTGTCAGAGGCTAAAAGTACATGCTTAAGCTTCAGGACGTTGTCCTAGACGTCAGATACACCTTCATCAAAACCAAAAAAACAAGTTATCAGGTCTGACAAATCATAAAAAACATAGAAACTAACCAGTGATTCATAAGCTTGGGCATATTACACCACAATACAATTATGACCATTTGAGAAGACAGTTCCCTTTTGCAGTGTTTAGATAATGGTGTAGGATGCGTTTATAGAATTTCATGGTTAAATGTACTTAACACCTCAACAAATAAGGTCTGTTCACCAAGACCACCTTGGATTACAAATAGTGAAGAACCTAGAGTTTGGTTTTCTGTCAGTTTTAATGAGAAGTCAAGAAAAATGACACCATTTATTGGCTAACTGAATCGAATACAGTACAACATGCAGCCATTCGAGGCAACCGAGGACCCTTCTTCAGGCATTGGATTACAACCAGCCTGAAGGGGCCTCAATAGCTTGCATATTGTAAATCGGTTCAGTTAGTCAATAAAAGTTGTCATTTTGCTTGATTATCCATAGTGATTAACATGGTACGACACCCTACTTCAGCACTTTGGTCAGCGGCTGTTGTATGTAAAGTGCTTTATAAATAAGTTGACTTGACTACTACTGTCAGATTTAAGAAACCTACCAATACCTGATCTAAACTTCAGTTTGCCACCGAGTTCACCATAAAATAATTTTAATTGATGAGCTTCATAGCACTGAGTTACATGCCACTTTATTCCAGCTCTCTCTTTTTCTTGTCTAATTAACATAAAGTTAGGCATTTCTTTAAACAGTTTTTAAAACAACCTTGGTTACAATGTGGTATTTGCAATCATTTGTACAAATAGAACTAGCCAAGAGTCACCACAAAATTATTTTAGTCAATACATAGAAAATTTTCACATTAATTTTAACAATAGAAAGTACTGGGGCATAAAACTTGCAAATAAATAATAATGCATTTTATTTATAGGGGCACTTTACATTAGCAGTAAATCTCAAAGTGCAACATAAAACGTTTAAACAAAGGCAAAGCAAGATAAAAACAGATAAAACAATTATTGCATTCTTGTTAATAAGTTTTCCTAAATAGAAAAGTCTAGCTGTTTTTTAAAACAGCCCACAAACTGCTGTGTTCTTAGGCTCTCTGGTAGGGCATTCCAGAGCTGTGGAGCAGTGGCTGCAAAGGCTCTGTCTCCCATTGTATGAAGTTTAGTCACAAATACAAAAATAAAATATTAAGAAAAAGGGGACCCAAACAAATGTTTTAACGCAAGATATTTTATTAAGTACTTTAACATCCTGTAATTGCAATAACCAACCTAATACCAAAACAGCATAAGGAATTCTATGAAAAAGTCATTTAGCATTATGAGCGCAAAACAAACCCTTCCCAGTAACTAACCTTCCACTAAACATTAATACTTTAACTAAAATGGTCACTTAATTTCCACAAATAATGAGACTCTATTGCAGGAATATCCTTGAGTTATTTACATTTCCAAATCTCCAGACTCTTCTTGGCTTGATTGAGTGTCTTGGAGTAAGGGTAGTAGAGATAATAATGCAACCCTCAACAAATTTTAGTTTATAATTTAATTGCAGTGGTAAGGACTCAGAAACCAGATATTTCAAACAATGACATGTCAAAAGGGGCAAATTTGGCACTTATGTACAGTGAATAAATTAATGCTTTGCAGTAAGGAGACTGTGGAAGATTGTGGATTCGCTTCCCGGTTCCTCCCAGTGTGGATAGCGCTTTGAGTACTGAGAAAAACGCTATATAAATAATGAATTATTAATTTTTACATTTCACAATATGACGTAGACACAGTGAAGGTAAAAAGGGATACTTTTGGTTTAAAATTTCAGAGGGAATGCACCATTTACACCAACCAAGTCAAGCGTTGCCACAAATGAAACTTTTTCACAACACTGACAACAGCAAAGAACTCTGCGACATAGCATAATTAAAATGAACAACTTGCAATTAATGTATTATACTTTGATGGAGAAGAACCATGTTTGATTAGTGGAAGATTTCCTTGATAAGCCAGGTTAATTCAAATTTAATAGATTCAACAAAATTTGGGATATAAAACATCAAAAACATTAAAACTGATTTAATAATTTAGAAACCATCATTGCTTTCAACTATAACATCTACCCATTTAAATAAACAAGCATAATATAAACCTGGGATCACAGGAAGCCAGTGCTTAGCCTGATGTCAAGTGAAACAAATTCACTGTGAGGCACTAATGAACAGATAAAACCCGACACACAAACAGGAACTGTGAGACCTCGAATTAAACCCAGTCTCCTGGAGCTGTACAGCAGCAGCACTAATCCATTGTGCCTTTGCAATAAGGCCTTGTCATAGAACTACACCTCATGGGCATTACAAACAGGAGGAAAAACCTGTATGGATCTCAGTCAGTGGGTTGGGTTCTGTTTAGTAGTGGGGATTATAACACAGATTTTAACTTGCAAAACTGTTCTAATGCAATATTACTGGCAGCTTTTAACCACATAAAAAACAGATAATTAGGGCATTCAAAGTGTAACGAATTAAAATTTTGTTTACATAGTAGACATCAAGGGCAGTGAAATTCCACGACTGCTACATGTACCATAGTAAACTTGTTGGGAGGAAGTAAAGGGGTGGGGCAATGTCCGAGTGTACTGACCCTACTCTTAAAAATTCTTACCTGAAAAAGCCAGTCCATTTTTTAAACCCATTTTGAAGAGAGAACTTTAAACAAAACATTTGGGCACATGACCCTAGGAGCATGAGCAAGAAAGCCCATAGAACAAACCCTTTACATAAAAGGGCAAAGGTATAAAAGCTGGGGGTTGGGGGACATCCAAAAGCCTGCCTACCAAGTTACAGCTATAAGCTTAACAGACAGCAATAAATGAAATGGAAAATACATTCATAAAAAATTATCACACTTAAAAACAAAAATTTGGTAAAGATCATTGACCAACTTTGCAAACAAAAACAAAATTTCAGATGGCTTTAAGAGGATATCTTCTTTATTAATTTCTTTACAGGTTTGTCAAACATCATTGTACATTGTTAGTTGTAGACATTATCTTGCATTATTCAAAATATTTTAAAAATACATTTAGCAATTTTCCTTCTTGTGCTAGTTGAATTCCAGAAGGTTTTCTATTGTGTTCCACAACTCTCTTGGTCACTTGAATCTGCAGCAGTGTTTTTGATTTTTTTCCCCACAAATGAAGATGGTAAATTGCTCAAAATCAAAATATGAGTTAAAATAATAAAGGTCTTATACTGGAACTTTGATAAAATTTCCTACTACATACTTTTGTGTCAATGACAGGTTCAGAACATATCTGGTATCTAAAATTAAAAACAAACAATATTAGTAGTGTAATACAACAAGCAGCCTTTCTTAAAATGTACATTTCAAAGCTCCCATTATACTCTGTATGAAATGTATTTTCTTTACATAAGGAGTAATTCAGCCTCAAAGAAATGCTAGCAACCCACCTAATTTAGACTATAGATGTATTCAAACAGTAAACATGTTTGAGAAAGCCAGTGTTGAACACTAAACTCATGACTTGTGGAGTCCTTTACATTTAAAAAACAAACAGCACTTACTATATGCATTTTGTGTTTAAAATATATGAGATGCGTGAAGCCCTAGACTATCTTGTTTAAAGAACTTACTTCACCATTATAATCATTGAATGTTTTTCCACATCACATATTGCCTCAAATGTACAAGAACACAATTGCAGAGCTTCAAAAATGTAAAACGCTCATATTCATTTAATCCACTTGAGGTTTTTGGAATCACTAACTAGAGAGGCAAAGGGTCCCAAGGACAGTCTCCAGTTCAACACAGGACTCACTCACATACATACATACATACATACACGCACACACACACAAAAGGCCAATTTAGAATCACCAATTATCTTTCTTGAGATGAGGGAAGAAACGTGTAGAAACAGGGATGTTACTTTCACACTGCTGCGACTATGCACTGGATTTAAAATTTGAATTTACAGTACCTGTGGATTAAAAAACAGGAAACAAAAGCCATGTGTTTAAAGAAATGCCGTTAATTACCTCTTAACTACCATTACTGTCTTCATTATTTGCCTCGGATACTTTCAATACACTGACAGAAAATCAATTTTCTCTATGCCAAAAAAAGCGCTTGCATGTATTTCACTCTAGGTCCGAGCTCTGCAATGAAATAAATCTTGGTTCGGATCCTAAACTTAAATTACTGGTATTAGCGAATATATGTTCCACTATGGCAAACTTTAACTTGCAAGTTCAGAGCATGGTTCAGCCTTAAAAACAAATACATAATCGATACCAAAATTAAAAGAAAAAAACCTAATCATCGTCCCGCCCATTAAAAAGTGCTCATTTTTTGACTATAGCCTGCAAGTTATTTACAGTTAGGCAACTAGGCTGTATTTACTGCAACCGTGAACAGTTGCTATTTTACAACATCGTTTTAATATGATCTTCTACCAACCCAAGATACAGAACTGTTGTACTGTCTACATCATACAAAGGAACGATACTTCTTGGAAATTAATTAACCTTACTGCAAAAAGTTGTGTGCAGAGGAAAAAAACGGAGTAAATGACATCGATTTAATAATGCAATACCATGTCCGCTGAATGTATATACTAGCTAAAAAGGATGCGACAAATAACAAAGCAGATACCACAGTTCATGTTATAGAAGGATGATTTTAAAGGTAATCGGTAAATGCACGAGGTTAAATAAGATTTATTCAGGGTTGCAAGTCGTGCCCATTAATTTATACTTTACCCCTCCCCTAGCAGCTCATTGTCTCTTCGTCACGGATCTTGACGTTTCCGTGCCAGGGTGAAAAAAAAAACGGAGACCGAAAATGAGGTTTGTGTACGGGCACTCCCGTCTTACGTAGCTGGAGCACACTCATTGACAAATAGTTGCAACACAATGCCATGCAACGGCTTTGCCACTGGGTATAACACATTTTTACAGGGTACATAAAACAGCCCAATGCTTAGCAATTTACCTTTTGTTCTCTGTCACAACACATCTATTAACTGCTGAATTTCGACAGGGAACCGAGGATATTCTGCCGAAGAACACTCGCGTCGTTAAACTGAAATATTAACTAAGTAAACAATTATAAACACATAAAAAAAGTAGTAACACTTGTAAATTTTACTAACACCTCCCTCATTACGCTTTCAATGGCAGAAAACGCCTACCCCAGTTGCCCGATATTTATAATTTTCTGGCAGCCATATCGCTTTCGGTTGGACAACTCATATCACGTGCTACATGGTTATACAAGATCACGTGTTTTTATTACATCAGTAATCATTTAGGAATGTGTATTTACTTGACTTTCGTTTTACCTACATTGAATTGATCAATAATATAGAAACTAATGTGAATGGTGGCATAAATGAATAGACATACATACGTTAACAACATACACAATTAATCAACCTCCTGATAAACACCAGAGCAGAAAAATGGCGCAAGCTAACACGTGACCTTCTAGAAGGTTCGTTTCACATATACAGTACACCGAAAAAAGATCGTCCGTTTGTTCTCACCCAGCGTATGTTATTCATTACTACCGTCAATGCCTAAACTCTTTTGTTTATTTCAAGCAAATATGCCTTCCATCAAAGGCATACGCCCCAAAATGTCCTTACCAAATACATTTGCTAAAATCTAAACACGCAGAACTAGTGCGCACGCGCAGTCTAAATCTGCTATTGGCTGAGAGGTGTTCTTGGTTCCTTCCGCCCCACTCGCCTATGAAGGACCGCTGCGCATAATGAAACTTCGTTTTAAAACGGACAGAAGTGTCCACGCGTGCACGGGAATTTACAGTTGTCCGTCCGTTTTATTTAAAATGAACACAACATGATCAAGATCCCCGTGACCCTGTGTTAGGATATAGTGGGTTGGAAAATGACAGGCTGAATGACTGGGCACAATAAGCGCTACAAGACAGCAAGGCCGTTTTTGAGCATAGGCTCTCCGGGCAAGGACCTAGGACCCCCTCTAATGGTCAGGGAGCATTACTGCATCCCTTTGTAGAGACACAGAGAGAGAAAGAGATTGGTAGGAAAATTTGTCAGGACCGGACTGGTGCACAAAGAAATGTTTTAAGTTGTGCGCCTCAGAAGTGACTCCACTGTCTGCACTATACACAGCACAATCAGTGTGCTGTTGCATACACTCGTGCGTGCCGTAACTTCCGCTTAAACTTCGGCAGTTAACCGCTGCCACCATAGACATAGAATTACTAGATGCCTCGTGACCAGCAGCATCGTACGTCAACGTCGCCGCCATATTGCGAGTGGCACTGCTGTGGAGTGAAGTAATGGATACAGATGCCTCACGCATGTGCTTCTTGGGATTGTGCAAACCGCTGTACGCTCTAAACCAAATCACAGGGATTACATTTCATAGGTAAAGCAGAACAATTGTTTTGGTTATATTTGGCCATTAGAAAAACCCATTTTATAATCTTAACTTTAGCTACGCCAGGCTAAGATAGCAAAACTATGCATTTATGTGCTCAAGTGAGCCTCCAAACAACGTTTTGGCTAAACGTATTTAGTCGCTAACTATGTAGATTGTTGTTAGCTGTTAACATTTCTCAAACTTTGAAAGTTTCCCAAAGAAATCCACCTCAGGAAGCAGTGGGAGGTAGCCCTTAGACGGGATTTTGAGAAAGCTGTCCTGTGATGTGTGCCGTGCTACTTTGGTAACAGATGCTGTACCGGCATCATATGATCAAAGCTACCACTTGCTCACATTAAAAATACAAAGGAAGTTTGATGATTCCTTCTGAGGGTACAGTCCAGGTGGTCAAAGTAGCTGAGCGTGTTATCCGACAGTCGACATTAGGACAAGCTGTCAGTGTATCTTTGATCAATCAGTTTGTTCGGGGTGAGATTGGTTCAGATGATGTGTTTTTTCACAAGGAGCACATTGAGGAAACACATGACAACCATCATTTTATGCTCATGTCTTTAGTTGTGTCTGTCTTCCACAAACTAAGGTTGCCAGACTGAATACTCTCAAATTACAGAGTGGCAACACACGGAAAAAACTATGTAAGACAGTTCTGTTTCATGGATTTTAGATCCTATCTTGTATATATTTAAGTAACCATGTGTGTGTGTGTGTCAGAGAGAGAGATTGAGAGAGGAATGAGTGAAATGTTTTCAGAAATTATTAAGCCAATTTGTATACAATAAAATTGTTTATTTTTGTCATTGAGTGTATTATTTCACTGTTAAACGAAAGACAAAGATAACTGGCAGTAACAGTGCAAAATTCACAATTGGTATGCCAGTTTGAAAAGATAAGTTTTGAGGGTAGTTTTAAAATGTGTTATTGAATCGAGCTGACATATATGAGAGGGAAGAGAATTCTAGAGTTAAGGAGCACTATGAGAGACGCTCGAGCTCCCATAGAACAGAGTTTGATGTGTGGTACAGAAAGTAGAGCTGCAGATGAGGATCTGAGTGACCGAGAGGGAGTGTAAGTCTGTTGGAGATCAGAGAGGTTGTGGAGAGCTTTAAACGTTAAGAGCAGTATTTTGTATTGTATTCTGTAGTTAACAGGGAGTCAGTAAAGTAGAGAGAGAGTAGGTGTAATATGTTCAGTGGATTTAGAACAGCAGATTATTATCCTGGCAGCAGCATTTTGTATAAGTTGTAAGCGATGGATAAGTTTTTGTGGGATGCCAGATAGAATAGCATTACAGTAATCTATACGTGAAGTGACTCGGGCATTAACCAATACTTCAGTACTGTTTTGCATAAGAACAGGACAAAGTCTAGAAATGTTTCGGAGATGGAAGAAGGCAGTCCAAGAAATGTTACTTATATGGGAGGAATTATTTAATAATAATAATTATTTAGTAATTGTCATTATTAGTGTATAAATGGATATAAATAATTGCATTTAAACGATTCGCCAAAATCTGTTGTATGTAAACGATACTGTTTTAAACGTTATTGTTTTTTCATCAGAAAATCCGGTTTCCACGTTTACCTGTTATTAGTTTAAATGGCATTTTTGCCACTAGCAATATGGCGTACGCACTGACGTATCATGTCGACTGGGCAACACAGTGAATGCGGCATCTATCTATATATGTCCATGGCTGCCATGACCAGGAGCCCGAGGACGGGAGGTTTTGGAGGCAGGAGCATTGACACTGTAGCAGGGACATTGTGGTCACTAGGAATATGTAATATGTAGATGTTATAAATGATGTTGTTGTAAGGAAGTCAAGGCGTGTCTGATTTTAAAAGGACTTTTATTTGCAAAGTTAAGTCCCTGCAATTACCAGCAACGTGTTTATATGTATTTATTTGTTGTACTTTCTTTTTCTGTATAAAGTTTGTAGATTTCTGTTAAGTAAGTTATTTACGTCCAAAATGGTTGTAGTTTGTTGTTTTATTGTACTATGCAAGTTTTGTATGTTTTGGTGCACATATAATTTTCTGGCAAGAGAGTTCTATTGTTGTTTTATTATTCTATGTACATTTATTTTTAATGAAATAAGTGATTAACCTGTGTTAGTAGCATATTGTGTGTGTGTGTCTGTGTCTGTGTATGGTGGTGTGAAAAAGGGGCACAGATTTTCTTGCTTAGAAGAAAGAAATATGTCAGAAACAGCCCTGCAGGACAGGTTACAAAACAGATCATCACAAGTGAAGAGCTAAAAACAAAATACAATACCAGCAAGCTGAAACTGCTAGGTTACAAACCCTAACAGATGTCTCTAAGAGAGAGAGAGTCTTCAAATGCTTCTTAATGCCATTGAGGGAGTCAGAATTTTGAACATAGGTGAGCACATCATTCCACCAACTAGAAGCTGCATGTAAAAAGAATCTGGATTGAGGTTTGATGCCATGTTGAAGTGGCATTACCAGACGCCATTCGTCAGCAGACCCAAGGGGTTGAGAAGTAGCTTTGGACCTCACAGCTGTCTTCATATATATAGGTACTGACCCCATTGACTACTCTGCAGGCAAGCATCAAGGAAGCCAATGTAGTGATCTAAAACATCAAATAAAAATCAAATCAAATTTTATTTGTCACATACAAATTATACATAAATTACAATGTATAGTGAAATTCTTAGGTGCTCAACTCACATGACTGTGCCTTTAAGAAAAATATAAAAATACAGTAATACATAAATCATTAATAGAATTTTAAGTATGTGGTAATTAACAAGTAATAAAAAAATGAATAGGGAGGCACAATGGTCTCGCTGTTGCCTCCTTGTAAGGAGACCAGGGTTCATGTCCTAGGTCCTCCCTTTGTGGAGTTTGCATGTTCTCCCCATCTCTACATAGGTTTCTTCTTGATGCCCTGACATCCTCCTCCTATCCAAAGACATGCAGGTTAGCTGAATTGTTGATGATAAATTCACCCTAGTGTGTGTGTTTGGCATGTGAGAGTGTGTTCACCCTGTGATGGGCTGGTGCCCAGTCCAGGGTTTGTTCCTGCCTTGCACCCTATGCTTAATACCCAAATGCTTAATGAAAGAGAGTTAAGAGGAGTGACATGTGCCTACCTCAGCTAATTGAACTCAGGGTATACTGCTGCATCTAATTATAGTAAATAGACAAGTTAGTGGTAATTTTATAAATTTGTCATGGCTTGTAAAACACTAAGTAATATTGCAATTTTCTCATGTTCGTCTTCATTGTTATTTTAATATTAAAATGAAAGAGTATAAAGCCATATATAACTGAGGTTTTACTGGAGGATTAAAAAATGAGTATGTTTTTGATGATTAAAAATGTGTGGTTGATCATACAATATGAATCAAATTTTTTTTTCAACAGTTAGATCTACATCTTCATTATTTTCCTAATGATGTTTGATCTGTTACTATGCCATTCAATTGTCCTCCTTAGTAAAATAATTTGTCATCATAGGTGTATTTGGCACACAGACCTGGGGCCTCATGTATAAACAGTGAGTACGCACAGAAATGTTGCGTATGAACGTTTTCACACTCAAATCGCGATGTATAAAACCTAAACTTGGCGTAAAGCCACGCACATTTCCACGGTACCTCATACCCTGGCGTTTGCAAGTTCTGCGCTCGGTTCTGCAGACTGGCGGCGCCCAGCGTCAAAGCAGAGCTACTGTTCCTGTGTGGTAACCCTTTCTTTCTTAGATCCACATTCCTGACGCAGCTTTATAAATACACTGAAACTAACTGCATATTGTTTATTAGTGTAATGCATCTGATTGTAATTAACATGTAACAATATAATGGTCCAGGGAATAACCATAGTAATCCAAATACCATAACTGCTTTAGCGTTGTTACTCTCACTGCACCTTCTTTTTCTTCTTTCAGCTGCTCCCATTAAGGGTTGCCACAGTGGATCATCTTTTTCCATATTGCTCTCACTGCACCACTCGGAGTATTTATATCACTGTATCTGAGTTTGGAATCACAGCAGCAGCTGATTGGAAAGAGAATTATCGGGATACAGCATCAAGAACACGCTGCCTCAGTCAAAGCAAAACGCTTCAGAGCCTTTCCTGTACGGACCTCGCGGTTCAGAAACAGTATCATCCTAAGAACTTTAAACATACTCAATCAGTCCATCAAATGCTCCTTGTAGAACTGTTTGTACTTATAAGTACAATTACCCCACTGTAAACTTGCACAACAGTTATAATATTGCACAACCTGCGCCACTTTATAAAGCGCATATTTACATATGATGGCGATATCATTTTTAAGATGAAATGCAGCAAAATATGTTGATTATATTATACAGATAAAACTTTAACTTCATTTAAATAATCTATATTGTTAATAATCAAACATGTGAGGACACGGTGCCGCAGTGCTGGCTAGTTCACAGATTATTCTATACCTTGTGCTTTATTCTTGCTGGGCTGGCGCGACACTGGTAGTATAGATAGATAGAATAATTAAACATGTACTATGAAGATATTTCAATGTTCTTTAAACGTTTTGAAGAATTGTCATTCTAAGCTTACAGATGGCTTAACGTGTATTACAGAGCTGATTGTGTGGCGATTGGGTATTTGGAGAAAGAAAAGTAAGGACAAGAATTGGAGGTTAGTATTTTTGAAAGAGACAGTACTGCTGCGATAAATTATTTCACTGAAGGTCACGCATGGCGCAGCAAGCATCTTGCTTGAGACATGAACAAGCACTGCGCCACCGTGTTCCCATGTTTAATAACATGCTTTCATTCCTATCATCATGAAAAAGATATCCCGTATACATCTCAGTATTTTAATTATTCAGAGAGCTGTATTATTACAAATGTAATGGACTCTGTGTCCTGTCGAAGAAAGAGAAAGCCCGTTTAAGAAGCAGGTAGTGATTCACACACATAGAGCACATAGAAGATCAAATATAGAACAAAGCATTTAATGTGCTACTTTAGTTACAATGGGATTTAAGAAACTAGTAAATTAAATAATTTTAAGATGAAGTTTATGTTGTTCTACTTTAATGGCAAAATAAACTATGTGATTAAAGTGTAAATTTCGAAATTAAAGTTGACATTTCATGCTTTTTTCCCACTGTGTGCCTATTTTTTTTTGTCTGTACCCTAATAAGCTTTCATATGACACTCAGACGGTGGGCTACAACTCGCCTTTTCACAGCAACTTTGATATGTGACTTCTTTTTTATTTCGGGCATTGTGCGACTTTGTGAACTTGAGCTTTCGAGTTTCTCCGACACTCTTGTCACTCGATCAATTTCCTTTTGTTGATTATACCACTGTTTAAACCAACAAATAGTACGTTTTTCCTTGCCTCCACTTGGTATTCGCTGAAATTCTTATATTTTCCCCCGTGCTTTTCCCATTGTCTTTTCAGAGAAGGCTGAACTTAAGGGCTATTTATATTGATTTGCATATTCAAAGAGGCGTAATTCTGGGAGGAGTTGGGGCGGGACAGCAGGCGCGTGCACGTGCGTTACTTTTCACGCTGATCGGGATTTATGTAGCGGAAGAACGTGGAAGTTTGCGTATGCACAGATTCCTGCATCTGGATTTTTCTGTGCGTACTCACATTCCCGCTTTTGTGCTTACGCCATGTTATAGTGTGAGTTCTACGCACGGTGTTATACATGAGGCCCCTGGAGAGTGAAGCTGCAAAGGTGACTGGACTGTCATAGGAGACAGAGCCATCTTGAGAAGCCGACCATAAAAGAAGCTGCTTCGGGAAGTTGGTGGGTGTGTGTGCGTGTATGTGTGAGCAATAAAAGGAAAGAGGGGAATGTGATGAAGAACTCAAACAGCAACACTTTTAAGACTTGTTACTCTGCTTAAATTCATTGGCTTGGTTATGTTGCCACTGGTAAGCCTAAGGAAGGATTCTGGATTGGATTTGGTTAACAGAGTTGGGCAAAAGTGAAAACAGAGGGTGTTGCCTCTGACATCAAGTGAGCAGTGTGAAGTAGAACCAGTAATGTGAATGTGCAGATGGAGGACGCAGCAGAGAAAAGATCCATGGATTGTGGTACATGGAAGATCAGAAGACTGCAGCACCAGCATTGGATGGTGAGCGAGGAAGGAGACCAGTAAACCTTGTGTAAGAGAGCAGGGGAGAAACATTATGTTGAACATTGTCTTAGGTTAGCAGCTCAAGTGATGATAAAAAGTTAGCTGAATAATGCCATTAAAATTCACGCCAAGCCATGATCGATCAAGATATTTTTTTGTCACACAGTAAAACCACCAAGGACAGTATTAATAGACATCTGAACATCAACATCCAATGCTTAACACCGAAAACAGAAATGCAACTGAATGTTAAATAATATGTTTCCAATTTTTATTCACTTTGGCCAAACTGCTAAATTGTATTATAGTAAGTTAGCATTGTGTTTCATACTGAAATGGTGATGTAGTAGTTAAGGCTTTGGCCTTCCAACCCTGTGGTTGTAGGTTCAAATCCCAGTACTGATACTGTGTGACCATGAGGAAGGCAGGAACAAACCCCGGGCAGGGCGCCAGCCCACCACAGGGCACACATACACACACACCTATACACCAAGCACACACTAGGGACAATTTAGGATTGGCAATGCACCTAACCTGCATGTCTTTGTACTGTGGGAGGAAACCAGAGCACCCGAAGGAAGCCCACGCAGACACAGGGAGAACATGCAAATTCCACTCAGGGAGTTATGAGTTACGAGGCAGCAGCGCTACCACTGCGCCACTGTGCCGCCCCTAATTGTTAATTCTAATTAAACAAGCATTGTTCTCCTTTTTTAGAAAGTGATCACAACCTTGGTCAATTTTCTGTGATCTATCATGACATTAGCTATGACCTCTGCAATGCTTCCTCCTCTCCTCAGGGCACACAAAGGCAAACTGTGTTTTTGTTGAACTAAATGGATGTGTCTGTAGCTCTAAAGGCATCTTCTGTTTAATACTGGACCAGTGATATTATTTCATTGTTTACTGTAGGTTTCTCACAAACTTAGAAATAAAACACATGCTATATTAGTTTTTTTAGGAATGCTCAAATGCAAAATATTCTTGTTAATTCCCTTTATCACACTTGTCATTTTGGGACCCAAGTGCTGCTATGAGCACAAACGTGAATATCGGCTGAGTTTCTTTGCAGCCTTTGTCGATTTTCGTAAAGCGTTCAGCTCAGTTGATCGTGCTGCACTTTGGGACATCCTGAGACTTTGCAGGATCCCCTCAAGGTTGCTGGATATAATGGCCATCCTGTACACTGGTACTGTGAATTCTATGCAGACTGGAGGCAGGCTCCCTACATTTTCCCAGTTGATTCTGGGGTTCATCAGGGGTGTGTTCTTGCTCCTACTCTCAATGATTACATGGACCGTGTGTTGGGCAAGGTCTTGGGGTCTAGTGGCTGTGGGGCATCTGTTGGTGAAGAAAGATTCACTGATCTTAACTTTGCCGATGATGCTGTGATCTTCGCGGAGTCAATAGCAGCTCTGATTGGGGCTCACTAGAGACAGTGAGGAGTCTCAGTGTCCGGGCTTGCAAGTGTTCTGGATAAAAACCAAGATCCAGGTCTTTATTGACCTCTTAGGCACAGCCATCAGCAGTGTGTCTGTCTGCAGAGAGCATGTCGACCTTGTTGAGAGGTTTACTTACCTCGGCAGGGACATTCATGTCTCTGGTGACTCTTCCTATGAAGTCAGTAGACAGTTTGGGAGAACATGAGGGGTCATGAGGTCTCTGGAAAGGTGTGTGTGGCACTCCCGATATCTATGCAAAAGGACCAAGTCTTTAGTTCTAGTGCTTCCTGTCTTGCTGTATGGTTACAAGACATAGATGCTATCCAGTGACTTGAGATGAAGATGGGAGTCTTTTGGTACTGTGTCTCTCTTCTTAGAATCCTTGGGTACCGCTGGTTTGACTTTGTGTCAAATGAGCGGTTGCTTATGGAGTCCTGAATGAAGCACATTACCTGCATTGTGAGGGAGCATCAGTTACGGCACTACAGCCATGTGGCGTGATTCCTTGAGGGTGATATGGCTAGCAGGATCATCATTGTTGAGAATCCAAGTGGCTGGACCAGACCAAGGGGATGCCCACGTAACACCTGGCTGCGGCAGATAGAGGGTAATTTCAGGATAGTGGGACTGGACCGCATGTCTGCCTGGGGGGGTTCCAACCAGGATCCCAAGCTGTTTCTTTGTGTGGTGGGTGCAGCAACCTGACGTGACCTGACACTTGTCATTCACAAACACTGGCACAACACACTCTTTCCCACCATAGCCCCTCTAACCAAATGCTTCAATGCAATATATGGATCTTTCAGAGCACACAATTATGCTAAAATCCTGATTGACTGACTATTTAAAGAAAATAAAAAAGCAAACCAATCTGGTGAAAGTCTCAAAAAACTAACATAATATAATGACACATCATAGAGCTTTTCCCAGACGTTATTCACACATTACAGCCTGGGCATGACGCATCACTGATTCTCAAAGAAGTTTGCCTGTATTACCAAAAATGGACACATTACTTAAAGTGCACTGCTTTGTAAAGAGTGTAATGTTCAGCCCAAGACACCAAAAAAGCAACATTTACTTACCTGCAAAGATATGTCTTTGATGTTACATGAACCTTGCAACATGTTTCTCCCATCTCCAATGCCAGTTCATGTCAGTTTTCTGGAACAAACAAGAACAGAATGAGTAAATAATTTAAAACGAGTGGCCATTTTATTTGGAGAGTGTAAATAATGACAGCGCCTATGTTTGTCTTCAGATCAGTCTGAATTTACTGGGGGGACTGACTTAAGAAAGTGTGGAAAGTGCATCACAGGGATGATGGTGTAATACTAGAAAAAACAGAATGTGGGGAATTACTAGTTTCTCTGACATCCCATAGGTGATGGAATTAACTGAGGTCTGGTAACTTAAGATTCTGCTGTATTAATATACACAAAAACAAGCAGTTATTTTCCTGAAATAAATGGATATAGCTCAAAAGACATCTTCTGCTGTAGGGACAGATGGCTAGGAAATTGCATTTTTAACCACAAGTTGCTGATTGAATTTTCACCTCCAAGTCCTTCAAATTATAAAAAAATATACAGTATATGTAAACACTGGCAATGTAGACTGATTTTATCACCACGTAATAACAAACTAAAATATCATTATGAAAGCTAACCATTGCCAGGATTGTACTGTACATCTGAATCAATGGGCATCCACTAAGAAGGGGAATTTTGATTTTTCAATATTTAGAGGTAAACCCCCTCCTCTACAGTAGAAAAGCTAAATACCCCAAAACCTCAAAAATGCCTTGATGGATTTGATTGAAACTTGGTGATATTATGGAAAACAGAAAATTAGTTGACACTTTTTTTTATTATTTCTCAATGTTTATTGGTAATAAAGCTTTAGAGTGTGAGAAATGAGGTGTGCAGTTAATGCAAAATAATGGCTGTACATGCTGATGTAACGTCACAAAGGAATGAGGCTGGTTGAAAGTGAAAAGGGCATCTGCCCTACAAAGAAAAAAAAATGAGACAAGGTGGCGAGCTGCATGGAAAATGAGCTGTGAAGTGGATGAAGACAAGTCAGGTGAAACTCAAAGAAGAGGTGGTTAGCTAGTGGTCTCTTTGGGTAATCACAGTGCTCCTTATTTTGTTGTTTTTAACTTACTCCTCACAGTACATTACAACTCAAGCCTAAGTGGATTGCTCAGCATACTTATAGATAGATAGATAGATAGATAGATAGATAGATAGATAGATAGATAGATAGATAGATAGATAGATAGATAGATAGATAGATAGATAGATAGATAGATAGATAGATAGATAGATAGATAGATAGATAAACATCAAAAACCATGAATTTTGTGTGTGGCTGCAGCTCGGTGGTAAAATACATGCAGTATTATAATGAAATAGGGTGTTCCCTTCAAGGTCAGACCATTCAGTCCAGTTCTCAAAGTGCAAACAGAGAACAGATGGTACAGTGCACCAGCCCACTTCAGGCCCTGGGTACAACACAAGCCAAGAGCAACAGCATGCCTTGGTCAGTATAAACGCAGGCCACTGAAGGGGTCCCCCACAGGCATAACCCTTACATAGTTCACCATATTACTTCTTTTCACATGTACTGTGATTAAAACATTCAGTTAATTCCATGGGACATGTGAATGTGCAGACTGTAAATGTCAATACTGTATATAACAAGTTAAAAGAAACCATAATTCAGTGCTAATTGTTTTTGATCTAAACCCTCCAAAACTTTGTAACAGTACACGATTACAGATGAAACTGTTACGCTCAAATCTGATTGAAACTACCACTTTTACAGGATCTGCTACAGGGCAAAATTATACTTACTCCCAAAATTCCCATTATTCCAACTAACTACCTAGAATACAGTATCCTCTAAAATTATGTTTTGCATTGACCATCAATAAAAACCCAGTCACTAGGACAAGCGAGAAGTGACATATGGGAGGAATGCTTTACTCGTCTGAGACTGTATGTAGGATGTAGTAAGGAGATTAGTGTTAACATCCTATGCCCTCCTTGTATAGATTTTGCATCCTATGCCCCCCCCATCCTATGTCCTCTTAAAGACATGCAGGTAAGGGGAATTGCAATGCTAAATTGGCATTGATGGGCTGGTGTCCTGTCCAGGGATTGTTCCTGCCTTATGTCTGGTGCTTGCAAGGTTAGGCATCAGTGATCCTGCTCAAGACAAAGTAGGCTTAGTAAATGGTATGTTATGTTCAAGAGTAAAGAACTACAGTAAACTAATACTAACTCCTTGGTAGTATTTTATTCTAAAAAGTATTCAGTTACATAGTACTTCCAGTGGCGCAGTGCCAGTGCTGCTGCCTCACAGTAAGGAGACCTGGGTTCACTTCCTGGGTCCTCCCTGTGTGGAGTTTGCATGTTGTCCCCGTGTCTGTGTGGGTTTCCTCCGGGTGCTCCGGTTTCCTCCCATAGTCCAAAGACATGCAGGTTAGGTGCATTGGCGATCCCGAAATTGTCCTTGGTATGTGGGGGTGTGTCCTGCCCGGGATTTGTTCCTACCTTGTTCCCTATGCTGGCAGGGATTGGCTCCAGCGGACCCCTGTGACCCTGTGTTAGGATATAGCGGGTTGGGTAATGACTGACTGACATAGTACTTCTGAAGCTCATTGTCTTAGGAAATGTCAATACAGCTAGTCATTAACATAATTAAACATTTCCAATCCTGATTAATCTAATTCAGGGATGCTGGAGGGGCAGCTTAATATCCTTAGGCAGTAGTTCATAAACTCAGTCCTGGGGGACCCACTGTGGCTGCAGGTTTTTGTTCCAACCAGATTCACAATCGGTGGTAATAATCAATAACAACTGATCTCATTTAATTAGCTGGTCTTTTTTACTCTTCTTATATTCTGTATTCAGAAATACACAACAGTATGTTTTTTACATTTATAAGACATTTAGAAATATTTCTATTTTTTTTTCTAAAGCTATAAATGCTTAACTCTCTTTTGTTGTTTTCCTATTATTTTCCCCTTTTCCTGTGTAGTTTGCTCCCTTCATTTATCCCTAATAGTGACAATTAACAACCAGCGTAGCAGACAGCCAGGATGATGAAAGCTGCAACGACTTCAGTGTCAGACCCGGTAATTAGTAAAGAATCAATTAAATAACCAGAACACCTGGAAAAGAGGAATAAAAATTAGGTTGAAAATACGACTTAAAAATGACATATTCCCTATATAACTGCTTATTACATTTGAATTTATATTTTAATATTTTATTCTTTGTTAATTATTATTGTCTAATTTTTATATATGTTTTTCTTTTTTCTTCATCCTGTAAAGCACTTTGAGCTACATCATTTGTATGAAAACGTACTATAGAAATAAATGTTGTTGTTGTTGAATAAATATATACCAACCTTAGTTTGTAATTTCTAAATTGACTCCAAAACATAGAAACTATGAAATAACAACTCATTTAATTAGGGCAAGAGTCCAATGAAAAACGGATGTTGGTTGGAACAAAAACCTGTAGCCACAGTGGGTCCCCAGGACTGAGTTTGGGAACCACTGTCTTAGCGATATGAGAGAAAAATCAAAGTACATTTAGGAAATTATAGAGGGACATAGAGAGACCATCCCAACTTTAAATAGCCAATATCTAGATAGTGGAGTAAAATCCAGGACTCTAAAGCCATTAGGCAGCAGCACTCACTGCTGCACCACCAAGCTACCCTCCTTGCTTGAAAGGTTTCCCATAGAAAAGAGACCATTTTTATGTTTTCTTTGTTTTTCCATTGTGGGAAGGAAAATGTATCGTAGTGACTAAAGGCACAACTACATTTTAAAGCAGTATTGATGTGCAAGAGAACAAGAAATTACTTTAGAATTATAAGTTACTTGACTATTATGGTATGTCCTTGATAAAACACATTCAGAAAATCAATGGTTTTGAAAGTAATCTGCTTGTACAAAAGCCCCTACTCTTCATCAATAGGAGTAATTCTTGATATTGGATTCATTCTTCCACAATAAATTACTTTCTGTGCTTACATGATCATCCTATGTTGCTAGGATAATTTCATTCATATCTGATTGGTCCATGTCAACCAGCAGTTATTCAGTGACTTACCCTCATGACTAGTGAATAACAGGAGACACAATCAGTCAGAGCTTTTGTCTAAGAACTTACATGCATAATATGGATGTTTAGTGGGTGAGCAGTAACACATAACAAATAAATAATAAAATACAGTATAAGTAACAATTTCTTTATTTATTTACCTGCCAGGCTTGTGTCTGCTGTTTGTGTATTCTAGTTAACCTTCTTTGTGTCTCATGATTATGTGTGAAAATTCTCACAAGAGGTTAATCTGTTTCTTTACTGGCTACAAAAAGCCAAATTTCCCCCAGGGACAAATAAAATTCTATATACAGTATCTATCTACAAATCGTTTCTCGGTCAGTATTAGTGCAGTGCCTGAAGTGATTATGCTTCTTTGCATGTTTGCTTGGACATTTCCTCACTTGGTCTGGTTTTCCTCCCATATATAACAGTTGTATTTTAGGCTAACCTGCAATTCGATACTCAGACAGGGCGAGTAGTGTGCAAAATGATGGATTGTTGCCTCATCTTAGGTTGGTGTCTACCCTGCACCTAATGGTACTGGAATATGCTCTAACCCATTATCTCCTAAAGATGGATGAATATTTTGTATGTCCCTTGAAAGATATTACCAGTGTGGCTTCTTTCTTCACTGAACAAAATTATCCTTATTTCTAGGTAGTATAATTGAGGCATAATCCAGAACTGGACAAAGCAAGCACAGAGCTGGAGGACACACCTTTATTAACAGGCCACAAAACAATAAACAAAAAATATTTTTATATGGAACAGCGCAATTAAAAAATTATTCCAATTTGTCACTTTTATAGTTCACTATGAACTGCTTAGTACATAAAGTGTGCTGTTGGAGTATGCTGTTATAGGTGCTAAACTAAAAAAATGACCAACTGATTTACTATTATCTCAATGTTCAAAAAGAAATAATGGGATCCTATATTCTATATTAGACAATTCATAGATCTGGGGAATGGCTAATCATCTCATTTTTCCAATTTCAGTGTTTATAATTTTTATTATTTTTCAAAATTACACTTTCCACATATACATCTATGTAGAACTACATATGATGGGCTGGTGTCCACCCCATGCTGGATATTGCTTTCTCCCGAGAGCTTCTGGGATCAACATGTCATGATCCTGAACTGAGTAAGTTGAATAGAAAGTGCATGAATAGACACATTAGGTCCATCACTTTTTCTGAAAGATCCACATATTCCCGTTTAAAGTTGTTATTATATGACCTCATGGCAAGTGAAGGAGGGCTCAGTCAATGATTCACCTACTCTCCTTCCTTTACCTATTTGGCCTAATGAAGTGTTTGGCACACATAGCATGGTAAGCATAGCTAAGAAATCATTGTTCTTCTACAATTAGTTATAGAGAAACTCACCTGAAAATGAAGGATGACTGTAGTGTCTGAATGATGACCACTGCAAAACTTAGAAAAGCCATAGGATTATACATGGGCTTTACCAAAACTTTTCTTGAGATTATTAAGACAGTAGTACCATCATTTTATGAAGCACCTTATTCATTAATGTAAAAGAGAATTCAAAGAAGTCCTTACCTCAACCTTTCTTGTTAAGACTGAGACTCCTGGAAATGCTATCAAAGGGTTTTCTAGACTTTTGAGAGTATTTGAGCTGGTATTGGGCTCTCCAACCATATCATCTACCAATCAAATCAACAGGGAAATATTTTATAACAAATTATTTAAAAAGGGTACATGCTTTAAATACAAATGGCAACTTAATTTTCTCCACATGTCTACACTTTATCTTCAGTCTGGGATATACAGTTAGGTCTTTAGTAGGTCTACTAGTATCCCCTACTCTCCCCTGAATCCATAGCCCAATTTCATCCAACCAATATTTTTCATAGAGTTAATGTAAAATGAATTGAGATGGCCAACCAGCCAATAAAAACAAATTAATTAGATAGGATACACTTGTTGTTGTTATTGTTGGTTCTGGATAGGACTTTTCTCAGTGCAACTGAGAATAGGTGTTTTAACAAAATGAAGGGAGGCTAAGCTAATTAAAATTTGGCTCTGTTGCTTTATGGGTCTTTGTAATATATCTCTCTGTCTCTCTCTCTCATTAATTTTTCAAACATTTTGTTTCTTTTCTACCAATTGCCACACAGTAACATATTCTGAAACACACTTAATACTATAGCTGTGTACATTTTGGATTCTTCGCTCTTTACATAGCTCTATTAGGTAGCTTGTCATGACTCATCCCCAGGCTGATGTATCTTGTCAGTGCTTTTACATCGCTCTTCCCTCAAAGTTTCTCTTCCCAGTGACCACATCTAGCTCCTTGAGACAGCACACAAAAACTTTGAAATGGTAGGGTGGTCTTCATTTCTGATGTGGTTGTGTGGCCAGTGACTTGGGCACATAGACAGGGGTCTTTAATACCTTATTGTCATGTGGGGCAGAATGGATGTTGAGTGCAGCACTGTCTCTTGGCTAATTAATGGTGCAAACTGCATTCCAGGTCTAGATCGCAGCTTTAAAACATTCCCTCAATAGCTTCACTGTAATGCATCTATGATCAGCCTTACTCTTTGCCTGTACAGGTTTACACTACTCATCTGGGGTCAGTAGCAACTCAATCTGCCACACTTTCCCCAGCTCCATGAGCCCAAAGCTCCTACACACTCAGGCCAATAGACCTCACCAGATGGAAAAGCAATGGTGGCACTGCAGAAGTAGTAGTCTCTCAGCTGTCTTCTTTCCTGTACTGATATACCAAACAACATTCCAGATCCCGGTCTTAGCCTCAAAACTCTACAGCAACTACCCAGAAGCATCCAACAAGTTCATTGTGGGTCTACGTGGCCTTCTGTGTTTTGCGAAGTTGAACTGTAGATCTTCACTGATTCCCCTTCTAATGTCAATGTACCACTGGTGTTGAATGCCAGTTGTATTGTTTATACTTAACATGTCGCTATTAGGTAGCTATTAGGTAGCTACAGCCATTACAATTTTTTAAATAATTCAGAATTGTTTTTATGAAACAGTATAAACAGAAGTTTTCAAGACATTTTCATTAAAATGTTTAGTATGAAATTTTTAAATATTACTACCACAAAGTGTTAAAACAGACCACTAATCATTTTTTGGTCTCTTTCTTGACCAGCAGGAACAACAAAATCAAAGTCCTGACTAAACTAATTAGTTTATCAAGTGACAAAGATTTATATTGGGAAAACTGGAGAGTGGAAGTCAGAAGTAACCAAGGTTGGCAAGACTAAAGGTCAATAGGTTGTTCATCAAAGTTTTATTTTAGTTAGACTGCCAGAGCTATAAGTAAAACTAAATAAAAGTTTTTGTGGTCTTTTGACACCTCTCTCAGGGCTTTCTTTCTTTTTGTAGTCAGAAAAATGGATGACTTCACATGATCAATATATTAATAATAAGTTGGAGGCATAATATAAAAACTGGCCACAGTAGTATCTTTTAAATCCATCACCATTCCTTGGTATTTGGCTGAGAGCACATTTATAAAGCATTGACTATGTACTTACAGGTTGGTACATTTCTTTCAACTGAAGAATATATACGGGAAACCTAAATGGCCATTCATAGATTTTCTAGAAGGATGTGATTTTCACTTTATTAATTTTCTAATTGTGCTGGCTGTCAATTAAAGTTTGAATTTTAAAAATATGTGTTGAACTCATCAGTAGTCAGGGACGTTTGACACCTGATAGTTTTCCTGCACTTTTTCATCTTGAAGGAATTTGACATGTTTCTTCCCAGGGTACACTGCTCCATATTTTACTCTGGTAAGCCTGGAGATTTGGATCTGCAAGACATTGCTATGCCGGTGGTGGTGGTAGTCTCTAACTCCTCAAATACTATGTCCTAATTAAAATGCTAAATTATACACAAATGAAAAACACTCAGGAAGGGAAGAAATATGAGTTTGACTTTTGCCAAGAGGTCTTGTGCATGAGTTGGTTATCTTCTTTATGTTAGTCTGGCATTATTTCAAAGTATGTATTTCAGCTTTCTTTCACCATGAAGCGTGCAGTCATTTTCTTACTGTGGGTTGTTAGGTACTGTTGATTGGCTTTATCATATAGTCTATTGAAGTGCATATGCCCTGCTAAAGATAAGATGAGATACTAGATTATCCTTAAGCATTGAACCTGATTACCTAGTACTGTAATAAAAGCAGCCATATCACTGTAGAGAATTATATCCTTTAACCAACTGGTGCAAGCGACTGGCCAGATGGATTCTGACAGCATTTTTCTGAATGGGTGGTCTGAATTTAGCTCTGCTCTTACAGTTTGATGTTATTTATGAGCCTAATTAACTATTACTGTTATTCTGCTGCCTCCCAGAGGCAATGGTGTGCACAATGTTGAACTGTATTTCTTTTGGAGTAATATAAGGTATTCACAGTCGTGTGCTAGAAATAAAACTACTATTGTGTATAGTATTGTACAAACATAAAATTAAAAAACTGAGTTCTGAAAAAACACTGGAGAATTCAATATATTATAAAATAATTAAGTAACATGGTATACTGTATTAATAAAAAAAGTATCTATAATTCCTCCAGATGAAGTAGGAATACACCTGTGTAAATCGATTACTGTTCACAAAACATCTTGAGTTGATAGTTTAATGATGAGCATGGTTTTAACAAAACCAAATAAGGAAGGTGCAGTCACTTTTGCTGCTGTCATATGGATATGTGTGAGTGGGACCTGCAATTGGACGTCCACTCAATAAAAGTTTTTTTCCTACTTTGTGGACAGTTCTGCTGGTATTGGCCTCATCACCTGGTTTCCTGAATTGGATTAGTCAGGTTTCACAGTGTTATGTAATGGAACACAAAATAGTTTAAAAACACTTAATATTCTGTTTCTCTTCTCAGCATCCTCATGTAGCACTTGATGACACCGCTGTACTGCCAAGTTGTGTATCTCAGATAAAGGAGCACTGGAATCATAGGGTAGATGTGTCCTTCATCAGACTGGCTGGCCCAGCACTGACTTGGCTCTAGAATGTCCAGTAGAGTAGAGGTGGCTTATTGGCCGAGGTCTCCAGGACTCTGACTCTGTCTGGCTTGTCTGACTCCTTTTCTATAATCTACAATTAGCTAATAGACAGATATTGTTGTTTTTCATTTATGTTAATTAGTTTCTACTTTGCTTTTGATGTATTTGAATAAATCTGTATCCTTCTACAGTGTGTGATTGCTCTGTATGTAGTGAGTGGTATAATCTATTCTTGCATTTTGTCTTGAGAGTTGTCACAGCACTATTTTCAAGAAAAAACTATTTTTTACCATGTATTGTATTTCTGAGTTTGCAATGATAACATTGGCCATCTATCTATCTATGTTATCAATTCTCACACTTTACTCCATCTTCTTGGGCAAAGTATATTGGTAACAGAGAGGGTGCTTGTAAAGAGGGGACTAAGAACTGTAGATGCTTGTTTTGCTCTTTTTCCAGAAGGCAAACAAACGTGTGTTGTAGAAGACACATCAAAGCTGGGAAGCTGGATATTCCCAGGAGCCAGTCAAGCCCAGAAAGGCCACAAAAAAGGTGAAAGGACTGCAGTGTTCAGTCAAGCAGGCTTGAGGAAGGGTAAAAAATGGCCTAAAGATAGAAAGTGAAGAGTGCCTATGATCACCAGAAAGGACAGAACTCTGCCTGAAAGACCACTCCAGGCACTGGTTCTCTGTGTTATGAGATGTTCAATTTAAAAATGTATTTCTCTTAGAATACATTTTTCCAAGCAAAAGTGTAAGTATGATTATTGGTTTCTTTATTTCTGGAACATTTCTGTGCAATTGTTTCTTGGTATTTTTTTTGCATATGGACGCTGTCATGTTATTCCCATAGATAGATAGATAGATAGATAGATAGATAGATAGATAGATAGATAGATAGATAGATAGATAGATAGATAGATAGATAGATAGATACTTTATTAATCCCAAGGGGAAATTCACATACTCCAGCAGCACCTTACTGATACAAAAAAACAATATTAAATTAAAGATTGATAATAATGCAGGTAAAAAAAAAACAGACAATATCTTTGTATAATGTTAAATGTTAATGTTTACCCCCCCGGGAGGAATTGAAGAGTCGCATAGTTTGGGGGAGGAACGATCTTTTCAGTCTATCAGTGGAGCAGGACAGTGACAGCAGTCTGTCGCTGAAGCTGCTCTTCTGTCTGGAGATGTTTAGTGGATGCAGTGGATTTTCCATGACCAGCGCAATGCACCTGGTTGGCAAGGAATGGAGTTTCAGACCGTTTCACATCTTACAACAACAGTGAAACCCCTTAATTACCAGCACAACAATTTATTTGTAACAGTGATTTAAATAAAAAATTTAGATGAACATAACGAGAATTTCTCTCTTGAATTTCTGGCTCCTGAACTTCTGTTTTTCCCTTTGACTTTGTTTCCTGATTAGTGATTAAGCTTTGGTGCAATTGGTTTCATCTTCTCAGTTTTGACTTATTTCTGTTTTTGACTACATTTCATCTCCTGGTCCTCTTATTCTATCCTTCAAACAGAACACTCTTATAATCAAGGAAGTATAGTTATCTTGTTTCCAGCTATTTTTGTGTATAATAAACTCATCTAACATGCACTCAGCATCTTTGACTCAACATCAACTGGTTTCCATTCTGTAAGAGTGATGAGAAGTAGCATATTGATCAGAAGTGCAAGTAACAATTTCACTGTACTCTGCACACAACAGCACTACAACTACTACTATTATTTCTACTTTTACTACACTAAGGCATGCAGAACCGATGCCAGTAATGAAAAACCCAGAGCCTGGCCTACTTATCCTGCCTAATTTCTTTCCTATAAATATTTATCCATTTCTAGTGCAAGGTTTTCTTTCTTCTAAATGATAATCATGTCTTCCAGTCATTCCAAGAATCCTGTATATGTTTACGACTATAATGAACTGTAAATACCTGTACTGTATTTTGGATTGTCATGCACAAGTGTATGGGAAGCAGCTTAATGGCTTTGGTGATGGTAATTACCTGCTGTAACAGAGGCTGGCGCGATGTACTAATGCCTTCCCTTCCCTATTCTTGGCAGAATGGAAGATTGACAGCTGCTCCACTGCTGACATCACTTCCATGTCCATCCACCTGGACCCTCCCCTTTCTGCCACTGGAACTCACAACCCAGAAATTGGCCATTGTGTTTCAGTTTCTATTCAGAACTCTGATCAGAAGAGACTGCTCTGCATTTACTGTGTATTTTGTTAGCTTTTTCAAATCCAATTATATGGGATCGCCAAGGTGGTCCCCCGACTGTTTATCTTTGTTTGTGCCCTATTTTACTGTATATTTAGGGGATGTATAGAGTACATACTGCACATAAACCGTTTTTTTTTTACCAAACTTCAATATGCAGTTTGACTAGAGGCCTGAAGCATTTTATACCATTGAACATGAAACACAAATATATACTGTACATGTCAGTTTAATCAATCTTTATTTAATATGGCACTGTTATCAGCATGCATCAGGATAGTTACAGAGCAAAGAAAATTACAGTCCAATATTATCCATTTTGTAAACAGTACAATAATGATTCAAAACAATGAATATAAATTAAATAAAAAAATGTGAAGAGGAGCTAGGAAGTACACCTAACAGACTTTAACAAAAAATCCCCCCAAAAGGAGCTTTAGAGTCAAACACAAATGCAATATGAAATAATATATCGCAAAATATATTATGAAATAATAATATATGGCAAAAGAATATACAGCAGAAGAGAGACAAAGATATACATAACATGCCATAACATTCTCATCCACACTTAATCCAATACAGGGTTATGGGAAAGCAGCATCAGGCAAAGATCAGAAACCAACCCCGGATCGAAGGCCAGTCACTCATAGGCCCACTCATGTACACAACCTCACTCACTGTTGGTGGGTTTAGAATCATCAGTTAGTAAAGTACAAATATCTTTGTGATATAGGAGGACAAAAAGGAGTACCTGGAGAAAAGCCCATGCAAACTTGGGGTGAATGTGTAGACTCCATAGAGACAACAACAATTTAAAACCAGAACTCTGAACACTGAAACTTTAAAAACAATACGTTTAGGGTCATGTACAATAGTCCACATTTGTGAACAGTAAGTAGACTGTTCTCATTATTTTCACAATTAACAGGAGAAACTTTTGAAACACAAAAATTAAAGGACACCGGTTACAAAGTAAAACAAGGAGAAGAGGTGGTTTGAATGTTAAGGCAGTCTGAGCCTCAAAAACAGACACAAGAAGAGATTTTCTCATGCTAAGAGCCACAAAGGCTAAAGGAGTGTTTTCCAAGATGTCAGAAGATCTCATCTAGCTTATAGAGATTGATTAGGGTTGGCAGATATTCTGGCATGTTGGAGCAAATAATGTTGTAAGTTAGTAACAGCATTTGGAAGATGATTTGCTATCAGATAGGAAGGCCGTGTTGTTGAAGAGCTGACCAAAGGATAATTAATGTGTGCAAAGCGTTTGATTTGAATCCAAACTCTGGCAGCAGCATTTTGAACGTGCTGTAACAGCATAGCATAGTGTCCCATTATAAGAACTTGTGTGATATAGCTGGATATTGAACATGTTTTATAGATTACAACATGACATTGTGACTACTAGTATTCAACAGTCAGATTGCTGTTTAGTATTCCCCTATGGATGGACACTTAAAGGTTTTCTGGATATTGTATATGCCAGTTATAAGCTGCATGTTTGGTAGATTACATATAAATTTTAAAATAAACACAATAGAAAGTCTTGAGCTGCTGGCCATGTGTAATAACCACCCAGAGAGGTCAACATCGAGCAGACAGCCTTCCATTTCATTTTGACAAAAAAAAACCACTTGAAAGAGAGAAATGGCAGCTTTGACCAGCAGAGGGTGCTAACAGCTTTGTAATAAAAAGTACTTGTGCTCGTAACACTCTTCTGACGAGCTCTAAAAACTAGTGGGATATGTCAGTTTCCTCCAAGGGGATTTCTGAAGTCTCAACAAGTGCCATAATGACAAGGAAGAAAAAGGCCTAGAAGGCCGGTGTTTATTTTTACATCAACTGGCCATATCTGGACCCAAAGCAAATCATGACCTGTCTTAAAGTCCAAGTTAATTTATAGATTCATGCTAGTCACAATAAGCCAAGGGTAAAAAAAAAAAAAAAAAAACAAGCTGGAGATGATAAAAATCTAAATCAGTCATAGTAAAAAGGGCTAAAGTATTGTGGAACGCAGCAGCTATTCTACAAAGGCTTCAGGTCTTAAAGTGCCTTCCTGGAGATTCAGGAAAGATTTTTAACAAGAGAAGTCATTTTTACAGGACTACCAGTTTTCATAGCCTGTTTTTTACTGTTAATCCCAGTGGGATTAGGTCTTGGCAGGACACACACACACACACACATACACACACACACACACACACTTACTCAGGTCAATTAAGAGTCACAGATTAACTTATACACACATCTTCAGAATGTGGGAAATACCCAATGTATATAAACACAACGCAGCCACAGCTTTACTCTTTTTTTTTTTTTTTTTTAAAAAGAGCTGACTAAATGCAGTGCATGTCTCTGTATGTAATCAATTGCAAGTCAAAATGCCTCCATCTCTGTGGCTTTTGCACATTCTCCCCATATCTCTGTGGGGGTTTCCAGCTGGCTGTCTTCCCATTCCTATTCATATGCATGTTAGACTGCTTGAGAACTCTGGACTTGTGTGCCTAAGTGTGTCCTGTAAGCACTCTCTGTGTGGGTTTTGTATGTTCTGCCTATACCAGCAAGTTTTTTTTTACTTGTACAAGGTACTCTGGTTGTCTAAATATATCAAAAAATGTGTATATTATCCATCCATTATCCAACCTGCTGAATCCGAACACAGGGTCACGGGGGTCTGCTGGAGCCAATCCCAGCCAACACAGGGCACAAGGCAGGAACCAATCCTGGGCAGGGTGCCAACCCACCGCAGGTGTATAATATGTTAATTTATATTATCCCATACGAGTATGGGGGTGTTCATAAGTGTTTTGTGATAGACTGGCATGGTTCCTGCCAGGTGCTCAAAGACACTAAAATTAGAGCAAACACCTCCAGGAATGAATAAATCCAAGCTTTATGCCTGCTACACACTCACAAAGAGTATACCTAGGACAGACCAGAGAAACAATGAACCTCAGTCATTTGTCCTACCTTTCCCACTTGGACAATTCCAGATGGTGTTTTAATAAGTACAAAGAAAATACTGATGTAAAGAGAAGCATTTCTATTCTCTCATCTGTCAGTGTGTCATCATTTGACTCTCAGGGGCTAACCGGATGGTGGAGGCTATGATTGGGGTTATTGACTGGGTTGGCACAGTGGTCAGCCTTTACATATCGAGAAGACAGATCTGTGAGAAGTGTACCCTATTACTCCCCACATTTAGTTGCACTTGTGGGTGTATTCTTGAGTGCCGCCGGCGAGGGACTGGCTAAGTGACAGTCAGTTCAGATTGGTTACACTGTAAAAATGCATATGCAAAAACTAGACAAAAAAATACTCTAAATGGGAATTGTTTTGTGTTTATTTAGCAAAAAAAAAGTGCCAATAGAATAAGCAAAATTTACTTGTGAATTATTCGAAAAGTAAGCTAAATAATCATAAATACAATTATTTTTATAAGTCAATAATTCTTACAATTAGGAAAAAAAGATTAAATGTCATGAGATGAATACTTTTCACTTGCATAAATTTCATTTTTTGCAGCGTATAAGAGTAAAAATTTTCTTGCTATTCCTCAGTTGGTGTTGTGTCCTGTCATGTACTGTTGCTCTGTCCACAACTCATCCTATGAGAGCCTGACCCCGGCAAATCAGACATAGGAAATGAGGCATACACTTAATTGTTCAGTTGAACACACTAAGTATTTTCCATTCTGTTACTATTAATGATGAAATATGCATACAAGTTAAATGGTGTTGACCGTAAAATACATTAGCGCCTGTGGAGGTTCAATGCCCTGGCAAAGAAACAAATTATAAAATAAGTCAGCTCTCTGAAATAAAAAAAAAAACAGTGAAATGAAAACCACATGCCCTGGCAATCCTTCATGAATGGAACCAAAAATCTCTGCAGACGTTTAATTAAAAAGAAAGGCGTTGCAGTTAGCAGTAATTTTCAAAATATAAAAATTGAATCATGTTGGTCTGTTACCATTGCTCTTCTTCAAGCACTAGAAATGTTGTAGGTTTCACGTTTAACTGTGTGTTTTTACTCTGGTACTGGCATCTAGTTTAATCTTTTGATTAACACATGTAAACCTTGAAAACAGGCAGTTTGACAAAGTGACTTAGTCAGTGGACTATAAAGCATCAAGAGCTTTGTGAAAGGCTGAATGTTTTTACAGATTTTTTAAATTTCAGACCCATCTCCAACTTAACTTTTCCTCCTAAAATTCTGGTGAAGGTTGTTTTACTACAACTGCAGACTTTTTTGAGTGAAAATGGCTTTTTGGAAGTAATTCAGTCTGGTTTTAAGGCACACCACAGCACAGAGTTAGCACTTTTAAGGGTTCTAAGCAATCTCTTATTAATAAGTGACTCAGGGAATGCTGCTGTCTTGTTGCTTTAAGATCTAACTGCAGCATTTGGTGCAGTTGATCATGACATCCTTATCGTCCTTTTTGAGCAGTGTGTGGGCATCTAAGGAACTAGTAGGAATGGTTTGGGTCATACTTAGCAGGAAAGCGTTTTTCAGTCAACCAGGGCTATTTTATCTCTTCTTTGGCTCATGTGTGGGGTACCTCAAGGATCTATATTTGGGCCTATTCTTTCTTTACTTCACATGTTGTCCTTTGGTAGATAGATAGATAGATAGATAGATAGATAGATAGATAGATAGATAGATAGATAGATAGATAGATAGATAGATAGATAGATAGATAGATAGATAGATAGATAGATAGATAGATAGATAGATAGATAGATAGATAGATAGATAGATAGATAGAACTCTGTCTGAAAGCTCTTTAAAAAATAAATCTTGGTGTGATTTTTGGCAATGCCCGCAAATTCAACAACCAAATTAACACCAATGCTAAAGCCTGTTTCTATCAGCTCAGGGTATTTGTTAAAGTCAAGCCTTTTCTTTCTACAGATGATTTTCAAAAACAAATTCATTACCTCTTCTTGACAATTGCAACTCATTAAACATTGGAGTTACTGTAATCAGTTATTCCTTGCTCATCTTCAACAGAGCGCTGCTCCCAGGCTCCTAACAGGCACATGAAAGCAGAATCACATCACACCAGTCATAGCTTCTCTTCAATGGCTTCCTGATCGCTACAAGACTAAGTTTAAATTTGTATTATTTGAATAGTTTAACCCCCCCTTATTTTACCGAACTCTTACACCTTTTCTCTTCCTCATGATCACTGAGGTCGTCTGACCAGAACTTATTGATGGGCCGAGTTCTAGACTTAAGTTAGAGGGGACCTTGCTTTTGCAGTAACTGCCCCTAAACTCTGGGATATTCTACCTTTTTATATTTGGTCAGCACCAACTTTGGTCACTTTTAAATCTAGTCTGAAAATCTGTTGTTTTGCCTTCGCTTTTTAAACTCGCATGAGAGTACTGGCTTTTGATTTTTTATATATTTTGGTGTATTTAATTACAGTATCTATATATTTGATGGTGTATTTATGGAATCTGTACCACACTTTGGTAAACTGCTGTTGTTTTCAATTTGCTCTATAATTGACTTGGCTTGGCTTGACTGGAACACACTGTAAGGAAGTCACTTTAATGGTCAGTGTGCACAATGAAGAAGAAAAAGTATGAGGAAAGGTACTATAAGACTGATTTCTAAGGTGCTGTGGATAAGTGTGAGCTAAATAGACACCACAAATTGTGCATAATAGATCAGTATCTGAATATTGTAAATTTACAAATATATTTTTGTGTGAGTACTGCTGTATTCTGTGTACTTGCTTTGTTCCCCTTGCCCAGTCAGTGCTCATTTGGCATTTGCTTGTTCTCACTGTGTCTCTGTGGGTTTTTCTTTCGGTACTCTGGTTTCAACCCGCATCACAGGTCAGATTGACTGTGTGCATTAAATTGTTATTCTGAGAGTGTGAATGTCGATGTTTGCATGACTTGGTCCTGTGATGGATTGCCACCTCTTCCAGGGCTGATTGCTACCTTTTGCCTGATTCAACCTCAATAAGATTTAACCAAATATATTTTTAATGTTTCTTTTTCCTGATGTTTTGTTTTAGAGTCAGCAGCTAAAGAGTTAATCAGTCTTTAAAATAGGTAAAAGGTATTTCTAAGCTTAAAAAAAATGTTTTGACTGTATAACCTTGATCATATGTGTCTCTTTAGATGATTTGTAAGGTAAGGTAAGATTATCAAAAACATGTTACCACACTGCAAATTATATGAATCCTAGAATTTTCAAGTGATTCTTGTTTCATGAAAATAGCAGCCGCATTCATCATGCATCTGCAAAGGGCAGAAGATACCGAGTGCTCTTTGGTTGCATCCATGAACATCTAACAGCTCAGTGCACTTTTTGGGGTACAATACAGGCCTGAAATTATCTCTTGAACATGTGGCATGCATCTCAGCAAAGTAAACCCATTAATAAAACTTTTCTTGTTCTATGATTGACTAGATTCATTGTGTTTTTGATTGTACTAATTTTTTACTATTTTGTTTATTGCAACGTGTACATCTGGAAATAAATAAAATGTCATAAAAATAACCCCAGTGCTAGTATTGTGAGTACTGTTGACGATGGATCTTGCTTTAAACAAGCTAGCTAGTTACATGGATAATAATTTTTTGGACAATACAGTTTAGTCTTTGTCTGTGGTGCCCTCTCGCCTACTGTAGTGGTGGGCAGCTGCTACATTTCTTTTAAACAAATTATCTCAATACTGCTTGGAGAACAGTCATTTTGCAATAACCTTCAAGTGTCAATAATTAATCCTTCCATTTTCCAAATACACTTAGTCCAGTGAAGTTTAACAAGGTGCCAAATGATATCCCAGCAGCAACAAGCCCTAGAACTTATGCCATTCTATAGCATTGCATATATAATTACTCTGCACCACTTGTACATTCATTCTCCAGTCAACATGATTAGTTAAAAAACTGGAGTACCTTGAAAAACAAGGGTGTCCTGAATAATGAACTATCTGTCAGGCAGACTGCAATTTTTGAGACTCAAAGACTGTGTTTCTGATACGGATTTGAGCAACACTGAAGCACCTTTTCTCTTCACTCTGTATACCTCTGAATACAAATATAACACCAGAACATATCGCTTGCAGAAATTCTCAGACGAAGATGGGGATGAGACAGAGTTCAGGTGTCAGGTGGAAAAGTTTGTTTCTTGGTGCAGAAAACATTGTCTGCAATTTAACATCAGCAAATCCAAGGGACTGGTTATTGACTTTCGCCACATCAAAAATCCTCAGTTTTCTGTTAATTATCCAAGGAGTAGATGTAGAGGTGGTGTGGTCTTATAAGTACTTGGGGGTCAACATCAATGACAGGCTGGACTGGTCTTATAACACAGACAGGCAATATAAGAAAGGGCAAAGCAGGCTCTTTTTTCTTAGGAGATGTGGATAGTGACATCCTTCACATCTTCTATAACTCTGTGATGACAAGTGTGACTTTTTACTTTGTGGTGTGCAGAGCTGGTAACATTACCTGAAGAGAGGCCCACTGATTCAACAAACTGATTAAAAAGGGCAAGCTCAGTTATGGGACACACTCTGGACCCCCTGGAGGTTGTAGCCAAGGAGAGAATTAAAACAAAACTGAGTGCTATTGTGAACAATGCTGCACATCCTTTCTCTAACACACTAACGCTGAGAACTTTCAGCCAATGAAATATTCATCAGAAGTGTCAAGAAAGCTACTGGGGCTCCTTTATACCAACAGAAATACATCTGTATAATGACTCACGGCGACTGTGACTGCCAAGTCAGAGGTTTTGTTTCTTTTTAATTTTCATCTTTTTTAGTCATTCTGGTGTGTGTTCAGACTAGAGTGTATGTGTATATATACTTATTTTTCTATCTCTATATTTATTTTTTAAAGAGCTTCTGTAAAAAAACAAATTTCCCCCTAAGGACAAATAAAGTTCTATCTATCTATCTATCTATCTATCTATCTATCTATCTATCTATCTATCTATCTATCTATCTATCTATCTATCTATCTATCTATCTATCTATCTATCTATCTATCTATCTATCTATCTATCTATCTATCTATCTATCTATCTATCTATCTATCTATTTAAGCAACATGAACACAGAGAGAACATACAAACTGATTCTACATGGGTAGCAATCAAGACATGAATCAAACTGGATCAAACGGAAGCCTTAAACAAACATACCAACCAATAAATGTGGCTACATTCAATCACCAGTTTACCATAAGTTTTAACATCTATTACAGACATCGTACAGTGACTTGAGACTGGCGGTCTGTCGTGGTGGTCTCAATTTTTAAAAAGGTGACAAGAGACTGTGCTCCAATAAGTGAAGGATCATGCTCCTTAGCTACCTGTTCTGCTCGCACTTGCTTATCATATGTACTGAACAGTAGTCTAATGTCTACAGTTATTTCAGCTATCATAAAAGTGAAATGGGCTAATGATCAGAACTCAACATTCAGCACTCGTTCTTTGTAAACTTTCAAAATCTTAGCTAAAAATGTATTTACTGCATATTGTCAGGCATCCTGGAATATCAGAGCAGACAGTACTATTCTTTTTAATCTGAAAAAACAAATTTGTTTGGTCAAATTACAGTTGCAGATAATAACATACATCTGTTTTTGTGTACCTGCTTAATCCAGCC
This sequence comes from Erpetoichthys calabaricus, assembly GCF_900747795.2. Lineage (NCBI taxonomy): Eukaryota > Metazoa > Chordata > Cladistia > Polypteriformes > Polypteridae > Erpetoichthys > Erpetoichthys calabaricus. The sequence goes on along the minus strand of NC_041403.2, from coordinate 74,388,020 downwards.
TATAGCCTCTCCCTATATCATTGCATTGCAGATACAAATCTGTCACATTTGGTAACAATAAGGCCAGTTTGTCTTTAATTATTTGGGTTTCTGTTGCATGAAGGCTGTCAAAAGGAGGAAGAGTAGAATGTTTTTCACTTATTACGGAGGCTGCTTACTGTACTTTATGAGCTAGATATGGCTACGTGACCTACTAAACGTATATTAAAATATGAATCTTTAGACTACAACATAGACTGAAGTATTATATTTTACTTTTGTTGTCAAAACCTTTGCCAGAATAAATATAACTTATAATCCTCACTCAGCAATGAACTTTTGTGTTTATCCTGACATTTACTGAGGAAAACAAACACTTCTTTCGTTATATTAATAAACCATTCTTGTTAAAATGATTTTTTGATCTTTGTCTCCATCAGGCATGATGAAGGGCATCAGTCTGCCTGATCTGGATCCAAGTGGAGATTTCTGTTCTGGTCATTGATCGTCCATGACAAACACAATGGTTGTACTTGGGCTAAGTGCCAATGTCTGACTTAGCAGTTGCGTCTTTTGAGCTGTTTCTGAACTCTAAAGCAATGGGAGGTGCTGAGCAGGCTTAAATTGAAAGACCATCTATTGGAAAGACTCATAAGACACTAGTGAATCGTAAGGGTGTCCTGAGAACAGGATGACCGTGATTCTCACACCTGCAAGAGCATTGTTTGAATATTGGGGAGGTCAGGGAAATGTTATTCAAGAGTTCAGTTGTAGAGCCAGCTGAAAGACCCACTGCTGAACAGTACAAGAAGGCATCAAATCAAAGAAAGGAGCCTTCTGTTCAATATTAACAGGAGAGTTGTCAGATTTCACATTTTTGCACCCATCAAATAAAACTACTCTAGCACCACATTGTCCTGCTTTTTGATTCAAACAGAGACATTAGGTGTGGCCTAAGGAAAGGAGTCAGCAGGGGTTTATTGAGGCCATACAGAACATGTTTTGAGAGCATCAAAGAGGTTACCTTCAAATGAGAACACATGAAGGGTCAGCGAGATGTTGACGAGACTATTGTCAGCCTCAATAGGAAAACATTAAACGTGATTGTAAATTTCTCCAACAGTTTTAGAAACCTGATGAATCTGCTGTTAGAGAAGGTGGTGTCAGTACAATCTGATGGATTTGCATTAATTTAGGCAACTGAGGTTGCTCTGATGACTAAAAGGTTCCAAAGTGACAAGACCATAGCAGTGGATAAAATCTGGCCTTAAAAGCTAAAAGTCCAGGATATCTGTGGGTTGCCTTTATTATTCCAGTGACTTCAGACCGGAAGCCTAGGATGGCGGTCTCATTATTTAAAAAGATCAATGGGATAGTGTACTCCAATAATGGAGGGATCATGTCTCTCAGCTACCTTGGGAAAGCCTATGCTAGGGCAATGGAAGGGAAACTCCATCAAATAACTTAATCATAGAGTAGAATCAGAAGGAACAATATGAATTCCACCCTGCCCGTGGGGTGCTAGACCAGTTCTATATCCTCACACTGCTATTTGATTGATTGAGGGAGATTCTTAATTTTGTCTACACATGCTTTGTGGAGTTAAAAACATTGATCAAGCAAATCAAGTTGAACCTGTTGGCCACAGTGCAGACTAGCAGCTTTATAAATCAGGTTTATGAGTCACTTTGCTGATTTTTTGCTTGTATTCTGTTTTGATTTTGAAATGAATAACTGAGAATTTTAATGTCAATTACAAAATAATGTAAAATGCAGTTTAATGTATTTTTGGAATATACATTTGGTGTTAGTTTTTAAGCTTACATTCTGGTCACTAATTACTGGAGTTCGGTTTTGTTGTTACTACTACTGATTATTCTAAGTAGGACTATGCTGGTTGTTCTTATGTTCCGAGTTTGTAAATCTCCATATCCATTAATACAATAACAGACCACATCAGTATTGCTGTGCCTAGATGTTTCTAGAATTCTAAACACCATGGACAACTAATTCCCTCAGTTAATGCATTTAAAGCACATCTGGATGCTACGCATGTGCTTCTTGGAATGGTAAATGCTCAGCCCTCCACTGCCCATTATGATGGCAAGGCTGAGCTAATTTCTAATTAAATCAGTTAAACCAATGTGTCCCTACAGCGACGCCCCGTTTTATTACTAGGCTTATAACATGACCACAAATGACACATCAACAAAAGTAGGAATACTTCATCATCTGTGGCAATAAAGCAGTGCTTCAGATTTAGTGGTATATACATGTTTAATAATATAATCATAATTTACGTAGGTACAAATGCAGCATTGAGGCCAGTTTGGAATCTGAAAACATAATGCCACCATTTACATTCATCTCATCTTGATTTTAATTCTGCATTGCCACATAAAGGAATTCATTTGCATACCTTTGACATGAAGATTACATATTCTCAGAGTTCATTACAATGCAAGAGGTTTGTGAATTTTCTGCTTTTATTGCACGTTTGTTTTAAATTGAATGTTTATTACTGTATATTGTCTGTGGGATACTGCTGATTAGCTTTCCTGAAAAAAACGTGAGAGATATGGGTAATAATATTAATGATAATTATAATGGTTAGGATATCAATAAGGACTGCATATCTTAAATCTCAGCCCCACAATTCAGAGACTTTGAAAGAATTAGACTGGATTAAGACTTGGAAGACAAATATGGGGCTACACACTGGTAGGCATTGAATGTTCAGCGCAGTAACTGCCTGTGCAGGATTTGCATGATCTCCCAGTGCCTAACTCTGCTTTTTTCCCAGTTCTTCCTGCTTTCACCCCACATGAATTGATCACTTTAAACTGGCTCTGTATAAATAAGTTTGCCTTGCAGTGGCCTGACTCCCTGTCTAGGTCTGGTATTGCTTTGATCTTGTCAGGATGGTTTCAGTTAGACCCTTGGTGAAGATTTAGATTAAGAATTTTTGAAATGAATGAACAGAGGTGAAAAGCATAATTATTGTCTTTATTTTGATAATCTTCTTATTTTTAATATGACATTATTATCACTCCAGTACATCTGGTGACAAGCAGCACATATCTTTGTCTAGGCTCCACTCATATTCTATATTAAGTGTATGCATTGAATTAATATTTTTTGGTTATTACTTTTTACTTTATGATGCTGCTGCCAATGGTTTTCTAAAATTCTTTAAGCTAATTTTCACCAGACAATGTATTGATCACACTGAAAAAGATTGAAGGACTACACACATTTAACACCAAAGCTTAAGCTGAACCTTTAGAAGGACAGATATTTCATAAATAGACAGACCACATATACATTAATTAAATACAGTTTCATTCTCAGACATACAAATCAAAATTTAAAGTTAGGCCTTCAGTTTTGGTTTGACTAAGCTTCAAGAATGTATGATACGGACTGGCTGGACAACAATTATGCATAGCATGGCACTGGAAATGTACTGGTAATGTAGACAATTTACAAAGACTGATAATTTTTATCAAGTATAGGACTGGAATTTGGTCCACATATGAGATTCTGCCTAGTCAGGCTGCACTCCCCAGAACTCTGAATGGAAATAAGTATAATGTAGGTTACGAAATGAGTGGATGGGTTTGGAAATGAATGGAAGAAGCTACTATTGCTAACGTTAAAGTAAAATAAATATTTTCTGTCTCCATTAGCACAATGTGTTTCTTTTTCATTGACTGTGCCCAATATGTCTTTTCACTATTGTGCTAACCTTCTTAATGCACTGTTATGCAGAGCTGGTTGAAGGATTTTTGCTGCTCTAGGCAAAGTTGTAAATGGTGCCCTGCCACCCCCTTTGCTTTGAGAGGAATCATAACTGCCAGACCTGTACATTGAGACTTCATAGGACTTCAAATTCACAATTTGAGAGTGTTGAGTTATAGCAATGTCTGTTTACAAGACTGTCTCAGAAAAGTTCAACCTTGAGGGGTGCCATTTCAGAAAATAAGTAGGAATCAGACTGTATTGGTAGTCTTTATTTATTACTTTTAATTTTAAAGAAAATTAAGAAAGAAACATTAGAGTTATTGCTAACACAGTGTTTTAGTTTCTATAGTTATATATGATGGTGACATTGTACATATCCATTTTTTTAACGAAGACATTACTGTAACATATACAGTACATGTCGTTTAAATTAATAAAATTAATTGAAAACTTAGCATAATGACAACATTCAATGAAACTGAGAATATGATTATCTTTAAATAGGAATCTTTACCCAGAATTCCTTTTTATAGTATGCTTGTGTATGCAAATAATGCAATCTACCTATCCAAAACAATTGCTTTAGTGTGCCAGGAACAAATCTCACAAATGGTGGTGAGAAAAAGAGGATGATATTTGCTAAGTGTTAACAGAGGATTTAATGTATGTCCATTTGGGAGACGATCATAGTTTGGGTTAAATCACCTTTTAGCAATTCACTCAAGATCTACAGCCCTGTTGCCATTTTGATTGTTTGATTTTTGCTATGTCTGTCTCTTCTATGCTACAGTCTAAGGATTATTACTGGGATCATTATAATTGTTGTTTGTGTTATTGTTGGACTGTGTAGGTCGTTAGACGTTAAGAACATCGCTAGGATGAAAAAAATAATATAAAACAATATAATCAGAGATTCGCTTTAAGTTCAAGTGTTCGTAGATCTGTATTGTTTAAAAAAAAATGCTGCATCGCCCAGGGCCATTTCTGGGCAACAGATTGTGCTGCGCATAGTGCAGACAGTACAGGCATTGCTGAGGAGCACAACATAAACATTTCTTTGTGTTCTGGTCCGGTCCGGACAAATATTTCTAAACAAAATAAAGATAGGAATCTTTTCATGAAGCAGCAGTAATTCGCCATTACCACTAGAGTCGCTTGCCTAGACTGCCTGGGCCCAGAAACAGCCCTGTATGTTTGGTCTTGTTCTTTGTTTTAGGCTCTGTGCATCTACTCTTGCTGATGTGACTATATTTGTAACTTCTCCTGTTGCCTGTCTCCCAGTATAAATTCAAACCATAGTTGGCTTTACAGGTCATTATATTCACTGTAAAGGGAAATATGAACACAGTGCCTGAGGAGAAACCAATGGTATCTTTAGAGTGATATTGTTAGAAGATCATGTTTCCTGACATGGTTAGTGTTGTATGCAGCATCAGAGAAATACCATGCACAAAAACTGACGTTTGATTCATTTTAATTATGATTTTTATTTTGTCATTCAGTCCAGTGCTGCTTATTGCCATTCACTTACTGTTGCCTGCGGTGGGATGGCACCCTGCAAGATTGGTTCCTGCCTTGTGCCCTGTGTTGGCTGTGATTGGCTCCAGCAGACCCCCGTGACCCTGTGTTCGGATTCAGCGGGTTGGACAATGGATGGGACTTACTGTTGCCCAGATGAGCTATGGTTTCCTGTTTTCTGTCACATTCCATTGCTGGATATTATATAAGGAACCAGTGGAACCAGTAAACATGCTGTAATGAGAGGGTGCTACCAATTTAAAACAAATTAGTAATGTTATTGTATATCTTAATAGACAGCAGGAATGCTTCACAGAAATATACTTAACAGAAATGCTTCAATCTTCAGTATCTGCAAGTTGTGGCTTTGTGGGAGGCTATCATGGCAGCATTAAGGTGGGAGTCCAATCATCACCATACCTGCTCATGTATGCACTCATACAAGGCCAGTTTAGAATCACACATTAAATTCAGTCTGCCAGTTTATAGTATTACATATTGCACAAACTTGTCAGAGAAAGAATATAATAAAAAAGGCTCAACAGTGCCACCCATTTTCTAACTTGCTGAAAAATACCCAGTTAAAAAAATCAGTTTCCATATAATAATATTTTTCCTTTTCCTTTTGGTTTGTTGTATCATTAAGCTTTTTACTCTTCAAAACAGACTACCAGTAATGAAACATCTAGCAAAACACGTGTGCACTGCAGACCTTCTTGTAGATATGTACTTTTAGCATTTTAACAAAATCTGAAAAATGAAAAATGTAAAATGAGTACATACTTGAATGATGATGAAAAGTGGATCCTAGTAGATAGTAAGTGTGTTGTTATCCCAAATTAAACATAGTGGTGTTAGGTCTGCTGCTGAAGTGGGGTAATACTTTTGACTGGCATAGCTTTCTTTGCTATTTTTGTGAACTAACGTTATTTATTTAATATTAAAGGAATGTAAACGTTGTTAAAATAAAGTTAACCAATGCTGCAAATACATCCTATTAGCCCCAGCAACTGTAAAGTGGATAAAGAGAGTGCAATAATTGGTAGATGGATAAACATTTTTTGGTAATAAAAAATGCAAAATTATTTCTAGCCAGCAGACATTTTTGCTGTCCTAATATAAGATAACGCCGTTATCACTCCATGATTAAGAAAGGGGGTTGTGATAGGCTGTTATTCAATTGCTGTTATACTGTACTTTATTAACCATCTAAAGCAGGGGTCTCAAACTCAGCTCCTGGAAAGCTATGGTTTTCATTCCAGCCACCTTCTTAATCAGCACCCAAAATAATATAAAATAATTTATAATGTAGCATGTACCATTACTAGCTGGAATTATAAAATTGGTTCAAATGAAACTCTAAAGCCATTGTGGCCCCCCAGGACCTGCGTTTGAGACTGCTGCATTAGTTTTTGGCAGTGCTCTCATTCTGAGACATCAGGCATTTCTTTTATTGTTTATCTTCAATTTCTAAGAACATCATCCAAATGTTTTTGACTTGGAGCAGCTTAGAACTGGTTATGGAAAAACTAGGCAATTTAATTTTCAGAACCTTACAAAAGCAAGTCAATTAAAATCAAGGCAACAGTGTATGTTCAATTAGCAGCAGCAATTAGATACTAATTAAGAAACTAGCGGGAAAGAAAACATGCAGCCATTGCAGCCCTGCAGGAACTGATTATGAGACCTCTGGTCTAAAGATACAGTACTCCTTTTGCCCTCACAGTGTTTTCCTAGGAATAACATTTAGTACTTGTAACTTACCCATTGAATTATATTTAGTCACTGGGTGCTTTGCTTTGCAGTAAAGTGTGCTGCTGCAACTTCATCATCCCCTTTTCCATTCCCGTGTAAGGAAACAAACCCCTTGCTGGAGGGAGGCAAATCTTTTAATTAGCATTTTTAGTTCTTTTACAAATCTCAGTACTTGAACAATGTATTGTAGACCTTCAAGCTTTAAGGCTATGTATTATCTTTTGATTGACATACATTATTGAACATTATATTTAGGTTTCATTACTACACAAGAGTTTTCAATCATGCTTTTCACTGACATCTTTTTTCATTCTTGATGCTATCTTACTGAAGATCCAAATGACCATGAAATGATGATATTCATTGGATTGATATTCTCGATACAAGATTTTTACTAATAGTGTGTAGGCACTTTTATTCACTTCTTCCCCAGGCCCTTATGTAATCTCTTTTAGTAAGGGTACAGGTAGCACAACAATCCAAGAAATTGTCAGGATTCTTTCATTCTGCTCTCCTAAACTAACCAGGTACTCCTCCTGAAACTCATTGCCTGCCATCATGTTTGTGTACCCCTCTGTCCTTCTATTTCTCCAAGATGATTGAGTTGGGAGAAATGTCGGCAGGTTCAGATGTCAAACCCTTACCACATAAGAGAAGGTCCTTACTGTAAGATGCGTGATGGGGCACGGTAAGAATTTAGAGTGTTAGGATATAACGACACCACCCCACGAAATGTGGTACTGCATGGAGGACAGACTGACATTCCCTGTTTTGCTTCTCTTTGGCACACAAGTTCTTTGCTTAAAAAGAAGCTGCCCAACACTCTTAATTTAAGTGAAAGTTTCTGTTTTCCCTCCACTTGGCCTCTTAGGTCTTAGTTTATAACTAGCCACATTGTTTGATGGAAATGAAAATTATCAACCTACAAAAGGCTGAATTCAAAGACATCCCGAAAATCAAAGTGAAGAAGTGATGCGGCAGGCTAGTCCATTTTGGTGAAATTTCATTGTGGCAACTCAGAATTGTACTCAATAGTTTTTATGGCCCCCACGTGTTTGTATGCATGCCTGACAACATCGGGCCATGCTCCTAATGAGACGACGGATGGTGTCTCCTCCAAGATCTGGACCCGGGCATCACTGAGCTTCTGAACAGTCTGAGATGCAACCTGGCAGCATCGGATGGACCGAAACATAATGTCCCAGAGGTGTTCTATTGGATTTAGGTCAGGCGAGTGTGGGGGCCAGTCAATGGTATCAATTCTTTTATCCTCCAGGAACTGCCTTCATACTTTCACCACATGAGGCCAGGCATTGTCGTGCACCAGGAGGAACCCAGGACCCACTGCACCAGCACAGGGTCTGACAGTGGGTCCAAGGATTTCATCCTGATACCTAATTAATAAAGTATCTATCTATCTATCTATCTATCTATCTATCTATCTATCTATCTATCTATCTATCTATCTATCTATCTATCTATCTATCTATCTATCTATCTATCTATCTATCTATCTATCTATCTATCTATCTATCTATCTATCTAATGGCAGTCAAGGTGCCATTGTCTACCCTGTAGAGGTCTATGTATCCCTCCATGGATATGCCTCCCCAGATCATCACTGACCCACCACCAAACTGGTCATGCTGAACGTTCTTACAGGCAGCATAACGTTCTCCATGTTTCCTCCAGTCACTTTCACGTCTGTCACATATGCTCAGGGTGATCCTGTTGTCTTCTGTGAAAAGCAGAGGGTGCCAGTGGTGGACCTGCCAATTCTGGTACAGTATTCTATGGTAAATGCCAATCAACAGTGAGCAGAGGGCCCACTAGAGGATGTCGGCCCTCAGGCCACCCTCATGAAGTCCGTTTCTGATTGTTTGGTCAGAGACATTCACACCGGTGGCCTGCTGAAAGACATTTTGTAGGGCTCTGGCAGTGCTCATCCTGTTCCTCTTTGCCCAAAGGTGCAAAAATCGGTCCTGCCGATGGGTTAAGGACCTTCTACGGCCCTATCCAGCTCTCCTAGAGTAACTGTCTGTCTCCTGGAATCTCTTCCATGCCCTTGAGACTGTGCCCGGAGGCACAGCAAACCTTCTGGCAATGGTACGTATTGATATGCCTGCCATCCTGGAGATGTTGGACTACCTGTGCAACCTCTGTAGGGTCCAGGTATTGCCTCATGCTACCAGTAGTGATACTTACCGTAGCCAAATGCAAAATGAGTGAAAAAACAGTCAGAAAAGATGAGAAGGGAAAAATGTCAGTGGCCTCCACCTGTTAAACCATTCCTGTTTTGAGGGTTGTCTCATTGTTTCCCCTCTAGTGCACATGTTGCTAATTTCATTAACACCAAAGCAGCTGAAACTGATTAACAACCCCCTCTGCTACTTAACTGGCCAGATCAATATCCCAGAAGTTTCATTGACTTGTTGCTATACTCTGATTAGAAGGGGTTCCTTTAGATTTTTCAGAAGTATATATATAGTGGGTGGCATGGTGGCGCAGTGGGTAGCGCTGCTGCCTTGCAGTTAGGAGACCCGGGTTCGCTTCCCGGGTCCTTCCAGCGTGGAGTTTGCATCTTCTCCCCGTGTCTGTGTGGGTTTCCTTCGGGTGCTCCAGTTTCCTCCCACAGTCCAAAGACATGCAGGTTAGGTGCATTGACGATTCTAAATTGTCCTTGGTGTGTGTGTGTGTGCATGCTCTGTGGTGGGCTGGTGCCCTGCCCGGGGTTTGTTTCCTGCCTTGCGCCCTGTTTTGGCTGGGATTGGCTCCAGCAGACCCCCCATGACCCTGTAGTTGGGATATAGCGGGTTGTATAATGGATGGATGGATATATATATATTGTATTTTAAATATATATATTTACTTGCATATACAGTATCCATCTTCTACTATTCTTCATTTATAAAAATATTGTACTGTTTGGTTTATTATAGCAAACGTGCTTGGTTTATTTGTTGAAAAATATCACTAGGTCTGGACCACAACATAGAAAGTGAAAGTTATTTAATCAACACTTAATCTACACTTTCACTGATTTATGAAATTGTGTAGATCTATTCATAACCTGGTGGAAAGTAATACAGAGATCTCTCACACACCCCATGAGTAGGTGACAGTATCAACCTTGTATGGGGGCGAATAAATAAAAAATAGCAATGAATATGTATGCTTGCTTAAATATACAAAATAATTAGCCAAAAAGGTAATAGGACCCAGCTCCTCTGTGTGTTCTGCAGTAAAGGGTGCTTGCTCCTCTAGAGTTTAACTACAAGCATTGTGCACCTGGAGGCCCATTCTGTTCAAATACTGACATCCCCTTTGGGCACTAAGTTCAAGTGCCTGTGCTGTGGTGCACATCCTGTAGACATAATTAGCACATTACAATATCTTCATTAACATATATGGATAAAAAACTGACAGTAAAATTGTCTGGAAGCTTAAAAGAAGTTTCTAAAGAAAGAAATAAATAAAGAAGAACATCGCCTGTGCTCTGCAATAATGGCACTCACTACAGTTACTAGAATTTGGGAGGAGGCTAACAAACAGCAAATGTTAATCTCTCTAAAAATGGGAAAAATAATAACAAATACAGGCTAAGTTACAGAAAAAACAAAGATTTCTTTTGACAGATATCACTTACACTTACTCCTTAGCTGATGCATGTGTTGCTTCTGAGATTTTCAGAAATCTACTGTACTACAAAAAAACAAAATCAATAACAGTAAGAAGAATGTTTCATTTTGGTCAAGTTCAGTTGGAATACTAGTAGTAATATTACTGTTAGTAATCCATCCATCCATTTTCCAACCCGCTGAATCCGAACACAGGGTCACGGGGGTCTGCTGGAGCCAATCCCAGCCAACACAGGGCACAAGGCAGGAACCAATCCTGGGCAGGGTGCCAACCCACCGCAGACTGTTAGTAATAATATTAGTAATTATAGTGAACTATTAACGTAATTGTGTGAGTTTCCAGTAGCCTAGACTAATGTTTTGACTTGCACTCTGTGCTACAAACTTCACAAAATGATTTGGAAATACAGTGTTAAAGATGGATGCGGCACGTTGGTGCAGTGGGTAGCGCTGCTGCCTGTCAGTTAGGAGACCCAGGTTCACTTCCCAGGTCTACCTGCGTGGAGTTTGCATATTCTCCCCGTGTCTGCATGGGTTTCCTCCGGGTAAATGTCCAAAAACATGCAGGTTAGGTGCACTGGCAATTCTAAATTGTCCCTAGTGTGTAGGGGAGGGGGTGTGTGTGTGTGTGTGCACTGCGGTGGGCTGGCTCCCTGACCGGGATTTGTTCCTGCCTTGCGCCCTGTGCTGGCTGGGATTGGCTCCAGCAGACTCCCGTGACCCTGTAGTTAGGATATAGCGGGTTGGATGATGGATGGATGTTAAAGATGAAGTTCCACATAAAAAAGTGGATTAACTGGGTCATTGAAGATAAATACACCCTTGAAATTCCAACTCAAATATTAAGTTTTCTCTTCTAGTCTTTTTTAACACGTTGCTTACTTTGGCTATTTGATCTGTCCTATCTCAATTCACCATTTTATATTACATATATATTTATAATATATTATATTACAGAACTATGATTTTTTGCCTCATCATTGCTGCAAGCGCCTACAAAATTTTAAATAGCAGTATTTTTAAAGTTTGCAATTTAAATTGATTTAAACCTTGTGTAAGACATTTACAGGAAATCTGCACTATGTTAGTGTTTTGTGGCAAAATCATGCTGGCCTCGCAAAAACTTGTTTGTGATTCACAGCATGTTTCTTTAAAAAAAAGGAGTATGGAATTAATGATTATCTCCAAAAGCAAAATAACTTTCTCCTATGTAATCCCAGTATAAACAATTAATGGTTGTAAAAAATGAAGCTAGTACTCACTCATCAAATGCCATGTGGATCTTGTTAAAATTAATCTGACACCGCTGTCTTGTGCTCTTTTTATACAGTTTATATAATAGGAAATCGTTGATTTTAACTACAACTAGTGGAAGGTTTGAAAGCACTATCTTAAGAGATTTCCTGTAAAACAGCTGGTCCTTGTAGGCCATTGAAATGGAAAATCAAATAAACAGAGACAGTTGTTTGTGCAAAGTGAACACAAGCAGTGATGAGTCTTCATTTATGCCTGCTTTAAAAGTGAAAGCTAAATCAAATTATCAGCAAGGCTCAAACTGTTTTCGTTGGCAGCAGCATAAATGAGGTAGATGCAAGGTACTGGCAAACATCTTAATTAAGCTATCTTATCAATTTTGTAATAGCTCTAACCCAACTAGAGTTGCATTGTGCTCAACTGTAAAGGGGGCTGCCGCAGAATGTAGCAAATATGTGGCTAAAACTAAAGACAGAGCAAAATTAAAACATGCCCTGCCTCAGGAGTAGATCTCACAAAGTTATACAGCTGTGTAGTGCAAAATGCAAAATGCAGATCAAGAGAGGCTCTGATCAGACTCTCCTGTCTTGGAGTTCCAGCAGACTGACTCGGAGTTGGGGCTCTCATGATTCTGCTAGAGTTCCACCCCCAGCTCTACTCTTCTTCCCAGTAAGTTTCTTTTAATTGTTAATTGTTACCCCCTTCCCCGGCTAAGAACTGAGTCTAAGGGGGTGGGGCCTCCAATAAGCACCAATTACTGGTCTTGATGCTGATTATGGTAGCCTTCTAAGGCCCAATAAAAATTTCAGAGAGCACCTGTGGGATTGTGTTCTTTACACTTTGTCTGGTTTATCCTTCTCAAGAGTTAAATTCAATTCTTATATTTGTGCTTTCACTATTTACTTCTTTTTCAGGTAGTGAATTATGAATTATTCCTCCTGGATTTGAAACTTAGAGTTTAGTCAAATTTTAGGATGTTATTGTTTCAGCTTTGCTCTTCTTCATTGAGGTCTATGGTCTTGTTTAATGTTTAATATGTTATGAATCTGAATATTTGGATTCCGTTTCTATTTTCAATTAATATGGAATTGGAATGTAGATTTAGATTATTTTGGCCTCACAATGATTTATTTTAAGTATTTCAAGTTTTGCTTATTATTTTTTGTTTTAGGTGTTTGTTTCTTGTACGTTCTCTGTTTAAATTATTTTGGTACTTAGCAACAGTTTACTTTTCCTGTTTGGTTATTATTTGTAATGCACTTTGTTAGTCTTTGTATTGATGAAATTATTTTTTTGCCAATAATTTGAATAATAAATCATTTGATTGTTAATTTGGAAGGCCATGGTAGTGACTGTCTTTAGATCTTTTGGCATTTCTCAGTCCCTTAAGAGCCCATCTTGAGAGTGGCCCACTCACGGTATATCAGTATGTAGTTAAAGTGTTTGACTTCAAACCCTGAAGTTGTGAGTTCAAATCCCACTACTGACACTGTATGACCATAAGCAAGTCACTTTACCTACCTGTGCTCCAATTGGAAATAAGCAAAAGAAATACAACTAATTGTATCTGAAATGTTGTAAATGTTGCATCGGCCAAATAAATAAGTAATAGTAATGTCTAAAATTTCTCTTTCTTCTGATGTCTGTGTGCAAGTTTTCATCAGAGACTGCATGTCCTCTTCCCACCTTCCAAAGACAAAAGTGTTAAATCTGGCAGTTCAAAACTCTTCCAATATGAGTAGAGGTGTCTGTGAGCCTACTTTACTTTGGAATGGTGCCCCATCCATGTTTAGTTCCTACGTCTTCTCTGATGCTCCTTGTCTAAGCTGCAGCTGCTGTGATATTGATCTAAAACGTACATCTATTACAGTGATATTTGTAACTCTGTTTTCATTTTAAACAAGTCTTCTTCTTGTTCTTTTGGCTGCTCCCATTAGGGGTTGCCACAGCAGATCATCTTCTTCCATATCTTTCTGTCCTCTGCATCTTGTTCTGTTACACCCATCACCTGCATGTCCTCTCTCACCACATCCATAAACCTTCACTTAGGCCATCCTCTTCCCTGGCAGCTCTATCCTTAGCATCCTTCTCCCAGTATACCCAGCATCTCTCCTCTGCACATGTCCAAACCAACATAATCTTGCCTCTCTGACTTTGTCTCCCAACCGTCCAACTTGAGCTGACCCTCTAATGTACTCATTTCTAATCCTATCCATTCTTGTCACACCCAATGCAAATCTTAGCATCTTTAACTCTGCTACCTCCAGCTCTGTCTCCTTATTTCTGGTCAGTGCCACTGTCTCCAACCTATATAACATAGCTGGTCTCACTACCGTCCTGTAGACCTTCCCTTTCACTCTTGCTGATACCCGTCTGTCACAAATCACTCCTGACACTCTTCTCCAACCATTCCACCCTGCCTGCACTCTCTTTTTCACCTCTCTTCCACTATCCCTGTTACTCTGTACTGTTGATCCCAAGTATTTAAACTCATCCACCTTCGCCAACTCTACTCCCTGCATCCTCACCATTCCACTGACCTCCCTCTCATTTACACACATGTATTCTGTCTTGTTCCTACTGACCTTCATTCCTCTGCTCTCTAGAGCTTATCTCCACCTCTCCAGGGTCTCCTCAACCTGCTCCCTACTATCACTACAGATCACAATGTCATCAGCAAACATCATAGTCCACGGGGACTCCTGTCTAATCTCGTCTGTCAGCCTGTCCATCACCATTGCAAATAAGACAAGGCTCAGAGCCTATCCCTGATGTAATCCCACCTCTACCTTGAATGCATCTGTCACTCCTACCGCAGACCTCACCTCAGTCACACTTCCCTCGTACATATCCTGTACAACTCTTACGTACTTCTCTGCCACTCCCAATTTCCTCATACAATACCACAGCTCCTCTCGAGGCACCCTGTCATAAGCTTTCTCCAGGTCCACAAAGACGCAATGCAACTCCTTCTGGCCTTCTCTAATTACTTCTCCATCAACATCCTCTGAACAAACATTGCATCTGTGGTGCTCTTTCTTGGCATGAAACCATACTGCTGCTAACTAATCATCACCTCACTTCTTAACCTAGCTTCCATTAGTCTTTCCCATAACTTCATGCTGTGGCTCATCAATTTTATTTCCCTGTAGTTATTGCAGTCCTGCACATCTCCCTTATTCTTAAATATCGGCACCAGTACACTTCTTCTTCACTCCTCAGGCATCCTCTCACTTTCCAAAATTCCATTAAACAATCCGGTTAAAAACTCCACTGCCATCTCTCCTAAACACCTCCATGCTTCCATAGGTATGTCATCTGGACCAACGGCCTTTCCATTTTTCATCCTCTTAATAGCTGTCCTTACTTCCTGATTCACTATCTCCACATCATCCAACGTTTTCTCTCTCTCGTTCTCTTAATTCATCAGCCTCTCAAAGTACTCTTTCCATCTGCTCAACACATTCTCCTCACTTTATCACCCTAACCTGCTGCACATCTTTCCCAGCTTGGTCCCTCTGTCTAGCCAATCGGTACAGGTCCATTTCTCCTTCCTTAGTGTCCAACCTCTCATACAACTCATCATACACCTTTTCTTTAGCCTTAGCCTCCTCTCTCTTCACCTTGTGCCTTATCTCCTTGTACTCTTGTGTACTTTCTGCATTTCTCTGACTATCCCACTTCTTCTTTTCCGTCCTCTTCCTCTGTATACTCTCCTGTATTTCCTCATTCCACCACCAGGTTTCCTTTTCCTCCTTCCTCTTTCCAGATGTCATGCCAAACACCCTTCTTGATGTCACCCTTACTACATCTGCTGTAGTTTCCCAGCTGTCTGGTAATTCTTCACTGCCACCCAGTGCCTGTCTCACCTCCTCCCTAAACTCAACCTTGCAGTCTTCCTTTTTCGACTTCCACCATTTGATCCTTGGCTCTGCCCTCACTCTTTTCCTCTTCTTGAACTCCAATGTCATCCTACAGACCACCATCCTATACTGCTTAACTACACTTTCCCCTGCCACCACTTTGCAGTCTTCAGTCTCCTTCAGATCAACTCTTCTGCATGGGATGCACTCTACCTGCGTGCATCTTCCTCCACTCTTGTACGTAACTCTATGTTCCTCCCTCTTCTTAAAATACATATTCACCACAGCCATGTCCATCCTTTTGGCAAAATCCACTATCCTCTGACCTTCTTCATTCCTCTCCTTGACACCATACCTACCCATTACCCTCTCATCTCCTCTGTTCCCTTCACCAACATGTCCATTGAAATCCGCTCCAATCACCACTTTCTGTCCCGTGGGTACACTGTTCATCACTTCATCCAACTCACTCCAAAAATCTTCTTTCGCACCCATTGCACACCCAACTTACAGTGCATATGCACTAACAACATTCATCATCACACCTCCAATTTCCAACTTCATAATCTTTACTCTGCCTGACACTCTATTCATCTCCAAAACACTCTTGACATACTGTTCCTTCAGAATAACTCCTACCCCATTTCTCCTCCCACCCACATCATGATAGAACAATTTGAATCCACCTCTGATCCACTTGGCCTTACTCCCCTTCCATTTAGTCTCTTGCATGCACAATATATCAACCTTCCTTCTCTCCGTCATATCTGCTAACTCCCCTTACCAGTCATACTGCCAATATTCAAAGTTCCTACCCTCAGTTCCACTCTCTTTACCTTCCTCCTCTCCTCCTGCGTCCAGACACGTCTCCCCCCTCTTCTTCTCCTTCTTCTTCTTCGGCCAACAGTAGCTCAATTTCCACCAGCACCCTGTTGGCTAACAGTACTGGTGGCGGTCGTTGTTAACCCAGGGCTCAACCGATCCAGTATGGAAATTTGCACTGTTGTCCACATATTGATTTAGCAAAATTTTACACCGGATGCCCTTCCTGATGTAACCTTTCCCATTTATCCGGGCTTGGAACCGGCATGAAGAAACACACTGGTTTGTGCATCCCCTGTGGCTGGGTTTTAATTTAAACAAGTAAGAAATATAAAAATAAACAATTAAATATATTTTGCTCTAAAATGATTTGTTCCTAAATTAATAAATAATAATAATACATTTTATTCAATAAAAAAGTCAATAAAGCATGAAAAAGATAACTTTAATAAAGATCCGCTTAATTAAAATGCTAAGAGGATGTTTCATATGACCAAAATGCAGAAATAAATAACAAATATCATTAACGGAATTGTCAGATTTGGTACAGGAAAGATGGATTATTGGTATCAGCTAATAATTAGTGTACTGATACATTCCTAAATTTGAGGGAACTTTATTTCTCAGTTTTTAGCAGAGGAGGGTTTGACAGTTCTTGTAAATCAGTCAATATAAGGCAAAGCCAGGTACCTTAGATGCCTGAATTCAAACAATATCCTTAGAGATATTAACATTAAGAGCTAATCAGATATCTCCCAGGAAGACATTTCATCGTGAACAGCACTGGAAGGTATGTGTTTCTCCACCAACAGGTCTATAAGAGATTTCAGCAAATTGTTGTACCCTGTTGCTGTAGCAGATAGTGTAGTGGCTTTTATTTTATTTTCAGTTGCTCAGAGTTACAAAAAGAGTTAGAGGCGGGCACTGAACTGGCAGGCTTGTGGTTTTTAGTCCAGATTCTTAACCAGATGATGTCTTAGAATTTACAGTAACCGATTTGGCAGAAGGATTTACCCAAGATGACATTAAAGAGCAGGACTCATTACAATTGTTTGCATTTGTTTACAATTGGAGCTCAGGCTGGCTAAGTGACTTGCTCAGGGTCACACAGTCAGTGGGAGACAGAGAGTGGAATGGTTTATGATTTAAAGTTCAAAGCCCTAGCCCCTTGGCCACAATACCTACCTCAGTTAACAGGATGAATGACATGAACTAAATAGTCGCCTCTAATTTCTAAACTGTCTCATGTTTTATATAAGTAGAGCAGTAAATCGGTGTGGTAGGCAAGTTAATTTCACTTTAGTAAAAATTGCTTAGCACAGAATGCAATGCAATTAACATGAATAGAAATTTTATCAAAATTAATCATAATGTTCTTTTGTCTTTTTTTATAGTATCAAACACTGCCACATGGAGTAACAAGTGACTATATAGTGCAAACCCTTACTGAGAGTGTTCAACACAACTGAGAAATAATGATCCTTACCAAAACAGGATCTGTGCTGGTATTCAGAAGGTTGCTGGTTCAAATCCCCGTCACTGCCAAAAGAGATCTTACTCTGCTGAGCCCTTGAGCAAGACCCTTAACCTGTTATTGCTCCAGGGGCGCTGTACAATGGCTGACCCTGCACTCTGATCCCAAGGGGTATGCGAAAACTAACAAATTCCTAATGCAAGAAATTGTATAAGGCGAAATAAAGAACAAAAAAAAAAACAAAACACTATTTACAGTCAAGTTTTAAAGAACTTTGAAGTAATTATCATCAGTAGCATGCAGTGGTGGAGAAAGAAAAACAAATTAAAGCAAAACTTGAAAAAATAAAATAAAATCAGCAATAATAACAATTATTACAGTAATTTCCTTCATAACCATGCAAGTATGCAAATCTCCATTTCTTCCATTTAATATAATCAATGACCAAGTAATGTTTCTTTTAGTGTTCTTGGGTCTCATGGTTAAGCACCTGGGACCAGGTTGTCAGTCTTATTCTGGTTCCTGGTATTAGAGGAAAAACGGCATTAGAGCCCATCTGTCTGATATAGAGATGGTAATGGGTTGAACAGGGGCCCAAAAATATAGAAAAAAATGATGGCAGGTTCTTCGGTTTGAGTAATGTTCAAGGACCACTAGCAGACTGCAGTGTGGCACAGAAGGTGCACCCTCGCAGAGCATTGACATTAGATCAGTTTCTGACTCTTCTATTTTATGTGTGGAGTGTGCATATCCCCGAAAATGTTCATGCTCATTGAATGAACTGGTAAGTAGACTGTATTGATCAGTCCTTACCTGTGGCTTGCTTGGAGATTCAAAGTCATTTTATTTGACCCAACTTCAAATGAATGTATGCAAAAAATATTCATCCATTGTAAAAGAAGAGGGTGTCTTTGTTGTCTCCTCACATTTTGAATAATGTTAAGGTATGCAAAGATATCAAAAATGTTAAAAATAAAGCACACTAATGAGGAAACAACAAAGTAACAGAATAAAAGTAAACAAACATTGTTCTGCTGTCCTACTGACGAATTCTTATAAATGTCTAACACTCCTGTCAGGCAGGTGGGGTTGCCTACCCATCCTCTCCATTACCACCAAAGAACTTTTCCCCTTCACTTCCTGACCCACTCATCTCTCTCTCTCTCTCTCTCTCTCTCTCTCTTTCACTCTAGTTTGGCCACCTATTCCAGCCAATGAACCTTCAGTTTCACTCCAGACTCTCCTCCCAATCACAGATTCAAAGAGTCTAGCGGAGTAAGATTGCTTTGAACACCCTTTCAAACTCAGGGTCTGGGCAGCTCTTGTTTGGTTTCAAGGAACTCATTATAAAGCTTGCCTTTCTCCTACTTGAGTCTCACATAACTTTCAATGGTCCTGTTGTCAATGGGCTATATGGCCTCAACCCTTCCAGATGGGGATAGTCTAACCACATAAGTAGTACAGTATGATGGGCCATCAGTTGCTCCTTCTAAACTTATTCTGTAAAATGGGCTCAATTCTACTGGGGCCATGTGCTGACCTTTACATGCCAAAATGTGTTCCTGCCTTGGCCTCCTTATTTTGTAGTGTATTCCTGCCACTGTTGTTAAAGGCACATTCTCATTGCCAGTGCACATGTTGCTCTTTTCTTACTCTATTGAATACCATATTGGTGCTACATATGGCCTTAGCTGGCTCTTTCCACCTGGAAAATCATTCACAGTGTCCTCATTTGTGCTGCCTCAGATGAAATCATCTGAAAAATTGGCATTAATAATAATAATAACAATAATAATAGTAATAATTTGGCTCAGTTGGCAATATATGAAGCACAACGTAAAAGTAATGAATCTTAAAGACATACTGTATTAGACCCAAACAATGAAAATGCACCTCATACTTGAGAGTGTAAAAAATACGATTAAATTATCATAACACAAACATCCGTCTGCCCTTATGGAAGTTGTAAAGTACTATTATAATAGTTGACAATGTGACCATTTGGCTAGACTTGAGGAGATTAAATTCAAGCATGATTTTGAACATCTGAGATAACATTCTGTCAGTTTGTTATCTCCTCAGTTAAAAAAAAAACATTGACAAGGAAAATGAACAAGTATCCCAAACTGGCTCTGCCCTGTGCCCACCTACCTGTTTGCCATCATGAAAGAAGCCTCGATCCATTATTTCACATTCCCAGACTGGATGGCAATATTTTCTCCTCAGTACAAGCAGTGCAGTGGGGATCTTTGGTAGTCTGCCAGTGTGCCCTCAACTCAACAACGCATCAAGTAAATGGAATATTTCCACCTGGAACCCCAATTCTCTGTACACTGTTTTTGGTTACTTTTACATTATTTAAAGTTGTGAAAGCACAAAAGCTGGAGCAGAATTAAAATAACTCAGCAAGCATTCCTTTATATGTAATGAAGGCTATATGGTGTCAGACATTAAAGTATCATTCAAAAAAAGCACCATATGTTTTTGTTGGGTTTACCTTTAATGAGGTGTACAGCGTCATGAAAATGATGAAGATAAATGAAACTAGTGTGAACTATATCTTTATATATAATACGCTACCGTGGCTGTCCATTTGTCTGTCCAGGATTTTAAATCACCTGTAGCTCTCAAACTGTTTGACTTATTGACCTGAAATTCGGTACACATATACTACGTGAAGTCTACTGTCCACTTGCAGTGTGATGATTGACCTCCAAGGTTATTCCTCTTTTTATTTTTATTTTATTTTATTGTAGAATCAACTCTCAGCAGCGGGCAGCAGGACGGCCATGCAGCGTATGCATATGGGCGCCGTTCTCATTCCCTACCACATTTGCCGTCACTTCCCCTACTTCTTTACAGTATATCTTAAATCATTCTTGAAGCAGAGTGAAGACTTAAGTGCCATCTTAAATGAAAAATGAAAGAAAACGTACTAAGTAATTGCTACACAAACGTTGACTTAATCAGTTTTAACGCAAAAAGATGCCAACGAAAGAACAGAAGAAGCGGGCCGCTAGGGTGGAGAAAAGAAGAGCTGCTCAGGAAGCAGCAAGCGCATCAACCTCTGAGCAAATGAATACTAAATGTACAGAGAAAGAGTCTGAAAACTATGAATGCTCACATCAAGTGTATTCACTGCATGTTATCGTAGAATATATAACAAAGCTGTGTTGGTTAAATATCAAACACTTTTTCTGCCAAGAGTGGTGGACTTTACTTCTTTCACCTAGTAATACTAAAGTTAAAATGAAAAACAAAACACCTATCATCCATTTTGTAGAGTTGTATGGGGTTGCAAACTATTCCAGTAGCATTAGGAGCAAGGCAGGAACTAATCCAAGAAGAGGTGCCAGATCCTATCAAGGTACTCTCACTCCTACTGGGACAATTTAAAGTCACCATATAACCTCACATGTGTGTCTGATGAATGAGGAAGCAAATCCCATACAGATTTGGGGAGAACATGAAAACTCTATAGTGAGTAATAAGGCCAAAATCTGAATAACCCAAGACTGTGTGAGGCAGCAATGCTAAACAGATAAATCTATATTTCACTGTTCTCTAGTGCTTTAAAGATGTGTCTGAATTTTTTGCCAAGTGAGTATTATTAGTTTAATTGAGATACCCAGGGTCATGCAGTGAGTCACTTTTGGCTACGGAATTCATAGCCTTAAGGCATGCGGTCCAACCCCCTAACCGCAATGCAAATAAATTAACAGCGCTTTCTTTTTAATTCTTCACTCATCGATTCATTAGACACTGGTTTTCTATGTTGATTTTTAATTTTCTTTTACATTTCTCTAATCATGGTTTTCTTTTTAAGCTAGAAATAATGGATGGAATTTATAATCATAACATGAATAAAATATTATGAAGAGCAATTTACTGTTTCAAACAAATGATGAAATTTATAGAGAACAAACTGGGCATGGTGCTGCATTATTTATTTTACATTTACAGTAATAACAATAATCTGTATTTGATATAGTGCAACTCATTAATCTCATGCAATGGAAAGAAAAATACAAACTGCAGTATATACAGAAGTGTTGCTAAAAGTTTAAAAATGATTTTTCCCCTTCATATAAGCTAGAAAGATTCCAAGCATGCTGACTCCCCATCCTTCAATCCATTTATCCAATTCAGAGTCATGGAGTGGGACAGAAGCCTATTGAGAAAGCACTGGGTGTACGGTTGGAACCACTCCTGGGCTGTAAGTCAGTCCACTGCCGGACAGGCTCATGTGGACAGCCAGTTTAGCAAACTGTGAGCTTCTTTGGGATATGGCAGTGAAACCTGAATACTCTGAGAAATACACACTCACTTGGCACTCCACTTACCAATGGATTCAGAAAGTGTTCAGACTCTTGTTTGGACATTTTGTTATGTTAGAGACTTGTGTTAAAATCTTTTATATTAATTTTTCCCCACATCAAGCAACATCAAAAGCCCAGAATGATAAAGTACAAACAGGATTTTAGATATTTTTTCAAATTTATAAAAAAATAAATAAATAAACTGAAATTTGTTTGAAGTCCACCTGTACTCAATTCATTTTATTGGAGCTGATTAGCAAAGGCACTTACCAACCTATAGAAGGTCCCATAGTTGACAATGTGAATCTGATCAAAAAACAGGTATGAGGTCAAATGAATTCTTTGCAGATCTTAGAGACAAGATTTTATTGAATCACAGATCTGGCCACAGCTACAAACAATTCCTGCAGCATTGAAAGTTTCAAAGAGCACAGTGGCTTTCAAAATTATTAAATGGAAGAAGTTTGGAACAACAACCATTCTTCCTAGAGGTGACTGTCCAGCCAAACTGGGTAATTGTGGGGGCTATACTAAGAGAGATGACCAAGAACCTGGTGGTTACTCTAACAGAGCTTCAGAACACAAGTGTGGAGATGGGAGAAACTTCCAGAAGGACAACCATCACTGCAACACTCCATTGATTTGGGTTTTATGACAAGTTGTAGCCAGGCAAAAGGTTATCCCCTGTAAAAGACACATGAAAGCCTGCTTGGAGTTTGCAAAATGGCACCTAAAGGACCCTCAGACTGTGAGAATCAAGATTTTGTGGTCTGATGAAACCAAGAAAAGCATTACATATCTGTACAAAGCCAAATGCTGCTCATTACTTGTGCAGTAGTAGTCCAACGACAAAGCATGGTTGTGGTAGCAGCATTCTGTAGGGCTGTGTTTCAGTGAAAAAAGGCTGGGAGACTAGAAAGAATGAAGTGCAAGGTACAGAGGTATCCTTAATGAAAACCTGGTCCAGGGAACTTTGGACCTCAGACTGGGATGAAGGTTCACCTTCCAAACAGGGAATCTGAAGTACAAAGTCAAGTCAACACAGGAGCAGCTTAGAGACATCTCAAGGAAAGTCATTGAGTGGCTCAGTCAGAGCCTGATCTTGAACAGTCCAAAGACATGCAGGTTAGGTGAACTAGCATTGCTAAAGTGGCTGTATGCAGGTTTCATCCTGTGATGGACTAGTGTTCTTGTCCAGGTGCTGTCCTTGTCTTGCACAGTACCTGAATGCTGGGATAGACTCCAGCTGCCTCGCAGCCCTGCCCTGTATAAACAGGTTAGGAGAATGGATGGATGGATATGTTTTGGGGCAATTTATTTTTAAACCAAATAAATTTTATTTTATCCTGTGATTCCTCAGAATAGAATTTAAAAACTTCAGTCTCAGCCAAAAAAAAGCACATACAAGTACTAAAAAAACTACCCAGCAGAACTTTAGTAATGTTGAGATCTGAGACACAAAGACAGCAGGCTACAAAAAAACTTAATACAGAAAGGTTATATAAAATATATCAATAAAGAAAATTTTACATTTATGATTCAAACTAGGGGGCTCCGCCCCCTGCTCGCTTTGCTCGCCAACCCCTGGCGTTGGGGCATGACAAAGAGTGAGATGTATGAATTAGATATAGAATAGTGTGCAGGTGTGGATGATGCATATAGAAAGCAAAAAATACAGTGTTTGGCACAGAGTAATGGTTTATTGAAATATTTCTTTGTACACAACATTAGTAGTAAAGATGGTGTCCTGTCCTTGAATGAGTATTCCTTGGCATGGAGCATTTATAACTTTAACGTCAGATGAATGTCGAACACGTGAGAAGGCAACATAAAGTTGTCCATGTCCAAAAACGGGCTCAGAGAGGTAGATGCCAACCTTGTCCATGGTTTGTCCTTGTGATTTGTTGATGGTCATGGTAAATGCAGGTTTAATGGGGAACTGTCTGCGTTTCAATGTAAAAGGTAACTCTAGGTCAGAACTCGTAAGGTCAATTCTAGGAATGAGAACAGTATTGTTAGCATGTGATCCTGTAAGAACTGTTGCTTGAATAACATTGTGTGTTATGGTGTAGACGACTAAACGTGTACCATTGCATAAACCCTGTTTAGTGTTAAGGTTTCTTAATAGCATGATTATTGTTCCGTTTTTAAGGCTAAGATTGTGTTGTGGTAATCCGGCTGGGTTAATAGTGTTCAAATATTCTAAGGGGAAATTCAGATGTTCATTGTCGTCATCAGAGTCAACTTTGTCAGAGCTTAGAAAGACCCGTGCCTCTCCAGGAAGTAATGAAATGACCTGGTTATTAATGTGATCAACATTAATATTTTTTGGACATAATATAGTGCGTTGTGTTAAAAGGGGCATTTGGTCTAATGAGACCGCTGTTCCAAATACAGTATCTCCGTAAGTAAGTCGTTGCAGATGAAGGTTTGAGGAATTGTAATAATATCTGGGTGAAGTCCATCTGTATTGGTGAGTGTACAATGTTCTAGTTGTAATAACCAATTGTTATATTCGGGATCTGGAAATCGCATGTTTTGTACCAAGTGTATCTTTAGAAAGCAAAGCCAATTGTTTGCATAACATTTTTTGTTCCGCGGTTTTAGAAGCGCGCCGAGGTGAATTTTTTTGTTTGATGCGGGTTCGTGTTTGTGGTCCCGTTACTCGAGCCGTCTAGTTTTGTATCCGTGATCGTGAATTGATGACTTGTTTGATCTTTATCGTTAGGAATATGGATAAGTAATAAGTAGGATCGAACTCACTGTTAATATGCGCACTGTTCGTTTCTTCGTATTATCACCAATCAGGTCTCGTGCCTGTATATGTATTGTAGTTCGGTCTCGTGTTGTTTATATGACGTCGTCGCGTATTTTAAGGTGGACTGAATAATAGCCGAGCGCATGCCATGTGGAGCAATAGGTAAGCACTGTCTAAAATCTACTTCTAATAAAAGTACCTTTCCTCCAAAGGGAATATTATTATTCATCAACGCAATGCCAATTGTCCGCGTATTTTAAGGTGGACTGAACAATAGCTGAGCGCATTGTAAGTGGAGTAATAGTTAAGCACTGTCTAAAATCTCCTCTTAATAAAAGTACCTTTCCCGCAAAGGGAATATTATTATTCATCAACGTTTGTAGAAGTTTATCAATGGAGTTGAGTAAGTGACTGGATGCCATTGTACATTCATCTATAATTAATAGTGTGGCAAGACGGATGTCACGTGCATTGTCACTGTGCATTGTCATAGTGTATACCGATGTTTCTGTGATTGGGACCAGTATTTGGAATAAGGAGTGACATGTGTTTTTGGAGCCGAGACATTTTTTCTTCATCGGTTTCAGAAGCGCTTTGTAGGCGCCGACGTGATTTGTGCATATTTGTGTTCTTGATTTGTTTCAGGGTGCACTGTGCTAATGCGATGTAATATTTGTCCACATACGCGAAAGCAGTATGGGTCATTGCCTTTTGGTGATCTGATATTTACTCCGGTAGATGCAAAATCAAATGAACTATTGTAGGATGTAATGCAGATGCGCCGCCGTTGTATTTTGTTGTTTCATGCGGGTTCGTGTGTTTGGTCCCGTTATCCGAGCCGAATCGTTTTGTACCCGTGAGCGTGTATTCATGACTTGTTTGTTCCTCAGCATGCGAAATATGGATAAGTAATAAGGAGGATTGCACTCACTGTTAATATGCCTTTTCTGCAGTTGAATGGTTAATAGTGCTTTATTGTAAGGATATCCACCTATGCTGCCTAGTGTGAAGGTGTTGAGATGACGTATGTTTAATATGGACGGTTCCTTTAGAAATGGGGCTTTGGGTGTCACTTCTTATTGATGTTAGTGTGTTTGTGGGTCTGATTCGTCGTTGTTGTGAACGTTTCGTGTGCCATGTCTCGTCTCTAATGGGCCTGGCGTGGCGGTCACGGCTTCTTTTTTTTTGGTGCGTTAGTAGCTTGTTAAATCCTCCTGTTTGTGTGGGTCCCATTTCGTGTGCAATGGGATTCGTGCGACGCTGTGTGCTTTTTCGGCGTCTCAGCGAGGGGGGGGAGCTTTGGATGGGAGGATTGGTGGGGCGCGAGCGTCTTCTTTCTTTTTGTGTGCCAGGGGCTTGTTGAATCCTCCTCTTTGTGTGTGTCCCGTCCGTTGCTTGTAGGGTAGGTGGGGTGGTTTTGGGTTCTTTTTTTTTGTGTGCCAGGGGCTTGTTGAATCGTCCTCTTTGTGTGTGTCCCGTCCGGTGCCTGTTTGGCTTGCAGGTGGGCGTGAGCGGCTTCTTTTTTTTTGTGTGCTAGTTTCATGTGCAATGGGTTTCGTGCGGCGCTGTGCGTCGCCTGCGTTTGACTCCTTTTTTCTGTGCTGACTCCTTTTTTCTGTGGTCGCGGGGCCTCATTTCTTTGACTCCTTTTTTCTGTGCTCACTCCTTTTTTCTGTGGTCGCGGCTGCCTCTCGCGGAGCCTCATTTCTTGGGGCGCCTGCGCAGTACGTCTTTTTGCGGCTACGGCCCATGGCCGGATGTCCCTGCGTCCATCCGGTTTAGCATTCTCGGTTAGTAATATGGATGGATACTGATTGTTTATCTACAAGCTGACCTGCAAAGTATGCTCTCTTACTTTCAAGGTCTTATCTCATTTTCAGGGACTCAAAAGTATTTTGACATTTGACTGACAAGTTGTTCCATAGCCAGGTGGGAGCAGTTCCCTCATTATTTCATTAATTATCGAGCAGGTAAAAGGTCTGGAATTGATTCCAAGTGTTGAATTTGCATTTGGAAGCTGTCATTGTGACTCTCAATATGAGGTCCAAAAATCTGTTCATCCATGTAAAAGCAGTCCATCATTAGGCTGAGAAAACAAAACAAACCTTGTTGAGCAGATAGCAGAAACATGATGAGTGGTCATATCAACCAATTGTTACATTCTTAAAGAGAAGGAACACACTGGTGAACTCAGCAACAACAGAAGGTCTGGAAAACCACAGAAGACAACTGTGCTGGATGATTGAAGAATTCTTTCCTTGATGAAGAAAAACCAATTCACAATATTTAGCCATACCAAGAACATTCTCCGGGAGGTAGACCTATCTTTGCCAAAGTCTACAATCAAGAGAAGACTTCATGAAAGTAAAGTCAGAGGGTTTACCACAAGGTGCAAACCACTAGTAAACATCAAGCATAGGAAGGACAGATTAGACTTTGCCAGAAAACATTTTTAAAAGCCTATCCAGTTCTGGAACAATTTTCTTTGTACAAAGGAAACTAAGATCAATATATGAGAGAATATTGGAAAGACAAAAGTATGTAGAACAGAAGAGATGACTCATGATCATATGAATACCACATCATCTGTGAAACATGGTGGAGGCAGTTTTATGGCATGATCATGCATGGCTGCTGTAGTATATTGTAGTCTGGACCTTTGGAGATTCCATAGTGATATGGAATTATGGGTATTGGGGAGCTTAAAGGAAGTGACATAAAATATAAGACTGTGCAACGTGTAATCTAAAAAAAGGGACCTGTTAAAGTTTATTACCTTGAACCTGTCTCCGTCTTCTTCCTTTTTATTGGTACAATATTATTGTCCATAGATATAACACTGGCGACGAGGATGCGACGGATTTAAAAGTGCACCGCTATGGCTACGCAACGTGTAAAGTAAGTTTTTTTTTTTCCGCTGGAGAGGAAAGAGAAAAGCTGCAAGTTTTTTTTTCTATTTCTGTGATAACGTTTCTTAGTCATTCACTGAAGATAAGCACAAGGGATAAAATGGCAATGATAACGGGACATTTCGGGCCATTCGATGATTCAGTTGAGCAATGGGGCGATTATACAGAGCGATTTGAGTTTTTTGTGAAAGCCAACGCCATTGACGATGACTTGAAAGTGCCGACATTTCTTAGCGTTATCGGGGCAAAGACATTTAGTCTACTGAGAAGTTTGGTACGGCCAGGAAAACCCGGTGACAAGTCATTTGATGATATTGCAAAGATTCTGGACTCACACTTTTCGCCTAAGCCGTTATTAATAGCTGAAAGATTTAGATTTCACAAACGGAACCAGGAAGAAGGCGAGTCTGTTGCTCAATATGTAGCGGTACTCAAGAAACTTACAGAATATTGTGAATTTGGTGCTAATTTGGATGACGCCTTAAGGGACAGGCTAGTGTGCGGATTGAGAAGTGAGGGCCTTCAGAAGCGGTTACTCACTGAGGCCAACCTCACATTGCAGAAAGCGATTGAGATAGCCGTGTCTATGGAGCTGGCTGCTAAAGAAGCACAGCAGTTAGGGGCAGCTGCTAGAGTACACAGAGTGCAAGCAGACTCGAACAAACAAACAGGGGGCACCAAACAGTGTTACAGATGTGGAAAGATGGATCACCATCCAGCGAATTGCTGGGCAAAAGAACTCATATGCCGTAGCTGTATAAAAAAAGGGCACGTGGAGCGTGCATGTAGAGCAAAGAGAAAGGAAGGCACAGACAAGGGGGAAACAGGGAAAGATAAAAAGGCATCCTGGTCTTATAAAAAGAAAAATTTGCACGTGGTACAGAAAGAAAATAAAACTGACAGTGAGACTGATTCTGAGGCTGAGCTACTAATTAAAACACTGAATAAAAAAAGAGGCTCAGCAGCATATACTATTACTGCCATGCTGGAAGGGCACCCTGTGAAGATGGAGGTGGATACTGGAGCAGCAGTCTCCCTAATATCAGAGAAACTGTTTAAGAAAAAATTAAATCACCTTCCACTGAAACACCCTAGGATCATAATAAAGACATACACTGGGGAGAGTGTGCCTATGTTGGGTAAAACAAAGGTTCAGGTTGAACTAAATGGGCAAAGAACCAAATTGCCTGTATATATTGTAAAAGGTGATTATCCAGCTCTGATGGGCAGATCGTGGCTAGAAAAAGTACAGTTGGATTGGACCAAAGTGAATGCTGTGTCTGTTGAACAGTCCGAGTTGAATTTGGTCCTGAGAAAGCACCAAGCTGTATTCCAAGAGGAACTGGGGAGTATAACAGGGATTAAAGTGACACTCCGGGTGCAACAAAATTGTCAGCCAAGATTTTTAAAGGCAAGGAGTGTTCCTTACGCTTTAAGACCTAAGGTGGAGGCGGACATTGACCGGCTTGTCAAACTAGGAGTCCTAGACCCTGTTTCTCATTCTGAGTGGGCCACACCTGTGGTTCCGGTGGTCAAGTCTGATGGATCTGTACGATTATGTGGGGACTTTAAGGTAACAGTTAACCCTGTACTCATAGCTGAGCAATACCCCCTTCCTGTGATTGAAGATATTTTTGCTGGATTAGCTGGGGGAAACAAATTTAGTAAAATAGACCTCAGCCAAGCATACTTGCAAATGCATGTAGATGAGGACTCACAAAAGTACCTCACCATAACAACACATAAAGGGCTGTACCGTTATTGTCGTTTACCCTTTGGAATTACTTCAGCACCAGCGTTATTTCAGCGTGCCATAGATCAGATCCTTAGTGAATTACCAGGGGTACAGTGTTACCTGGATGACATCCTGGTCACAGGGCGAGATGACAAGGAGCACATGGCCAATCTGGATAAAACCTTAAGCAGGCTAGAAAAGTATGGGCTGCGTGTAAACAAGGAGAAATGTGACTTTTTCAAAATGTCTGTGGAGTACCTAGGACATGTTATTGATTCTGAGGGGTTGCACACAGCTCCTTCAAAAGTGAAGGCAATAGTAGATGCCCCTGCTCCAAGCAATGTCAGCCAACTGAGATCATTCTTGGGTCTCGTGAACTATTATGGGCGTTTCATTCCATAGCTAGCAACGTTGTTGAAACCACTCCATGAGTTGCTGTGTGAGAGTAGACCCTGGAAATGGTCACAGGAGTGTGAAACGACATTTAGCAAAACCAAGGCTGCGCTGGCTGATAAAAGAGTTTTAACACATTTTGACCCATCCTTACCAATTCAGTTAGCTTGCGATGCATCCCCTTACGGTGTTGGGGCTGTGGTGTCGCATATTATGTCAACAGGTGAGGAGCGACCAATTGCATTTGCGTCAAGAACATTGAGTAAAACTGAAACAAAATATCCTCAAATTGAAAAAGAGGCTTTAAGCATCATTTTTGGAATAAAAAAATTCCACACTTACCTCTTTGGTCGAAAATTTACCCTGCTAACAGACCACAGACCTCTCACGTCTATTTTTGGCTCACACACTGGTGTACCATCTATGGCAGCAAGCAGACTGCAGCGCTGGGCATTGCTTCTTGGGGCTCACAATTATGAGATCAAATACAGGCGTTCGGAGGCACATGGAAATGCAGATGGTTTGTCAAGACTTCCCCTACCTGACCAACCCAGAGAACAAGGGCAAAAGATTTTTTACTTTAAGATGGTGGAAAATGCACCTATCACTGCCCACCAGATTAAGCAAGAAACCAAGGGTGATTATACACTGTCAAAACTACTCACCTGCATTCTTAAAGGTCAGGACCTTAGCACCCTTAATGCACTGCCTGATGTTCAGCCTTACCTTTCACGGGGAAAGGAGCTATCTGTGACAGCAGGATGCCTCATGTGGGGCATGCGAGTAATTATACCACAAAGGTTGAGGAAACCCATTCTGGATGAGTTACATCTTGGACACTGTGGTATAGTCCGAATGAAAGAGCTAGCCCGGAGTTATTTTTGGTGGCCTGGACTGGATCGTGATATTGAGGAAAAGGCAAATTCATGTTCATCATGTCAAGGCCTCAGAAATATGCCAAGTCCAGCACCATTGCATCCATGGGAATGGCCTGCTAGTCCTTGGCAACGCGTTCATTTAGATTTTGCAGGACCTGTAGAGGGTGTTATGGTTCTGGTCGCAGTGGATGCACATTCTAAGTGGCCTGAGATCACTGTCATGCCCGACATCACATCAGAAAAGACAATCCAAACCTTAAGAGAGATGTTTGCACGTTTTGGACTGCCAGAACAGATCGTGACGGATAATGGGCCTTCTTTTGTATCCCAAGAAATGGAAGAATTCCTAAAAGGTAATGGTATTAAACATCTCCTATCCAGCCCTTATCATCCTTCAACTAATGGCCTGGCTGAAAGAATGGTGCAAACCCTTAAACATGCTCTTAAAGCATCCAAAAGTGAAGCACCTTTCAAACAACGTCTTTATACCTTTCTTCTTAAATATCGTAACACACCCCATGCAACAACAGGTATGTCACCAGCTGATCTGTTCCTAAAAAGGCAGCTGAGAACACGTCTTGATTTGTTGAGACCAGCTACCACTCAAATGAGAGTTTATGATAAGCAGCACGATCAAGTAAAACAACGTGCCAAGCGGGCTAAAGATCGTGAGTTTTTCAGTGAAGATGCTGTCCTTGCTCATAACTATTCCACCACTGAGAAATGGGTACCAGCAACCATTCTTCAAAAGACTGGACCTGTCTCTTATAAGGTATGCACATGAGACCACCAGACATGGAGACGACATGTTGAACAGCTGTTACCCTCTATACCTGTTGAAGAAGCCGGTAGCACAGAAACGTCTGAGGAACCTAGTTTTAGTGAGTTGATCCAAAGCCAGCCAGGAATACCACCTGACTCTCCTGTTTCAATTCCTGCCGATGCTGTCGTGCCAAGGTTACCTGAGGTTGCCTTAGGGGATGAACATACCTCAGCTGTACAACGTAACCCTCTCAGAAGCAGGAAGCCTCCTGACCGTCTTAACTTATGAAAACTAACTATATGTATATGGAGATAAAGGCACAAAATAATACCTTATGTTAGCAGGATGTTGAGGTCATTTATCCTCTTTTCCTTTGTTGGAATGTAATTGCATTGATAACAGTATGTGTTCTGTTTCATGTTTATTTTCCTGTTCTTAATAGCAGATGTTGTTTGTTATATGTTAGTCGAGTTTACAATTTTAAGCGGGAAGGAATATGTAGTATATTGTAGTCTGGACCTTTGGAGATTCCATAGTGATATGGAATTATGGGTATTGGGGAGCTTAAAGGAAGTGACATAAAATATAAGACTGTGCAACGTGTAATCTAAAAAAAGGGACCTGTTAAAGTTTATTACCTTGAACCTGTCTCCGTCTTCTTCCTTTTTATTGGTACAATATTATTGTCCATAGATATAACAGCTGCGAATGGAAGTCCATCACTAGTATTTATTGATGATAAGACTGCTGGCAGAAGTAGCAGGATGAATTCTAAAGTGTACAGGGCTGTATTATCTGCTCAGATTCGGCCAAATGCTTCAAAACTGATAGTATACTTCACAATGTAGATGGACAATGAGTCAAAAAATACTGCAGATGCAAACTAAGTGCTTTTCAAAGCAAAGACGTGGAATATTCTTCAATGGCCAAGTCAATCAACTGACCTCAACCTAATTGGACATGCATTTCACTTGCTGAAGACAAAAACTGAGGGCAGATAGTCCAATAAGCAAGCAGCAACTGAAGACAGCTGTAGTAAAGGACTGGCCAAGCATCACTAGAGTGGAAACCCTGCACTTGGAGATGACCATAGGTTCCAGACTTCAAACAGTCATTGTCTGTAAAGGATTTTCAACCAAATATCGGAAATGGGGGGGTTTATGTAGATATCGGCTCAGACGATATTTTTGGTAAACCCTGTAACAAAGAAACACAAAGAAATGAATAATCTTTGGGACACCATGAAGGCAAACCAGGTATAGCATGTTCAAAAGAAAAAGAATGTCATTGCGACGCGAGTTTCCAAGGTAGACTGACTAAGGTGGCATTGCTTCTGGTAATAAAGGTTCTTGGCAGGAAAAGAGAGTCCAGGCGTGAAACCCGGAAATCAGAAGTGACATCAGAGGTGTAATGGTTGTAAAGCTTGCCGGTCTGCAGAGAAAGGAAGATAAATTAGTCCAGAGCGGCCTCTGGCTTTCTGGTGCAAGATTAAATTTATGCAAGCCTTTAAACTGTCCCCTGTGCACAGTTGTGCACACATGTGACTGGACCCCCTGCTTATCCTAGACCCCTGAACCTAGTACAGTGCACTGGCGCTGGCATGAAGAGAGCCTCAACAATGAATGACTTTGAACCAAAATGGTTGCAGCTCTAAGAAACACCAGGTCATGCAAAGATTTGACTCCTGATTTGAAGTGCCGTCCACTGTAGGGGTGCATGGTCTGTCACCATAGTGAACTCACATCCCAGGAGGTAGTAACACAACTGGTTAATAGCCCATTTAATCGCCAAGGCTTCCCTTTCCACCTCTGAATATGTAGTTTCGTGATCCAGTAGTTTCTGGCTCAGAAATATGAATTCAGGATGGCATCTATTTTGGTGCATTGTGGATAAATGGTACCTGTGCCCACCAAGTAGCTTTAAATATTCAGACTAGATTAATCTGAGGAAACATTTCTTCAGGTTGATACATAAGCCTGCTTTTCTAATTGTCAGGAGTACCACGCAAACCTGCTGCACGTGTCCCTCCCATGTGCCAGCATAGATGACAATGTCATCCAAGTAGGAGGCACTATAGTTATTGTGTGGCAGCAACAGTCTATTTACCAGACATGGGAAAGTTGCAGGAGCCCAGTGTAGCCCAAATGAGAGAACACAATACTGCTAATGTCTACTAGGGGTGCAAGGGAACATGGTCTTTACCTTGACAAATTCTGTTAAGGGAATTTACCAGTACTCTTTTGTCATGTCAGGTGTGGTCAAATATTGAGCCCTACCAAGTCACTTGAGGAGTTTGTCCACTCTTGGCATTGGATAGGCATTGAATTGGGAGACTTGATTAAGTTGACAGAACTCATAGCAAAAGCTCCAACACCTGTCAGGCTTAGGGACCAGGACTGTAGGGCTGGACCAGGACTAACACTTTCCCCAGTAACACCAATGTTCAGCATCCTCTTGATCGCAAGCTCCACTTCCACTTGCTTTGCTTCCAGGAGGCAATACGGGCGTTCTCTGACGATGTCCCAAGGTTCAGTAATAATGTTGTGTGCACTCATGCAAGTTTTTCTGGGTCACTCATTCACCACTTCTGGGACAGACAAGATTGCTGCTTTGATCTCTTGTTGCTGAGTGGATGTCAAATTAGGGCTGAAATTAAGGGTGTTATTTTGATTGAAGAAGTAACAAGGCTGTCTGGAGTAGGTGACAAAGTCCCTGTCCTTCCAAGGTTTCAGCAGATTTACAAGGTATACATGTTTGGCTGGTTGCCTGTTCAGTTGTTTTACCAAACAGTCAACCAGCCCATTCCTCTCCTTAATTTCTTATGGGTCTTGCCAATGTGCTAATAATTTGGAATGGGTAGTGAAAATCAAGATCATGATTTGATCTCTGGGCTGGAATTCCTTAAATGTCATGCCTCAATCATAATTGCGAGCCTGGGCTGACTGTGCATGCTCCATATTTTTTTTTAGGATTTGCTGAAATTTTCAAATCTATTGCGTAATTGCGTGATGTATTCTAAAATATTGGTGGAGGGAAGTACCTCTCTTTCCCAACCTTCTTTAAAATGTCCAATAGCTCCTGGGGTTGTCATTCATAGAATAACTCCCAATAAGCAAAAAGTATGAGGGGTAGTAGTTGATCCCAGTAGCTCCCATCCTCGCTAACCACCTTGTGAAGCATTTGTTTGAGCGTTTGATTGAATCACTCCACTAAACCATCAGAACGATGTTTCAATTCCTTGAGTTGCGAAACTCTGCCATGTCGCTCAAGGGTTGCTATTATGTCTTCCATAGACATTATTTTGAACCTATGAATTGGCTGGGCAAGAAAACTAGGGAGGGCATTCATTAAAAGTTAGTATAAATGGTAAGTTAAATAGACTGTATTTTTCTGACTTCAACCAGTGCACGACACAGCCCTCTTAAGTTGAAGGCTTAGGAGCACACTAGCTGCTCAGGGTCAAACTGCCTTCTGCTCCGGGCTGATGCCACATTGTAGCAACACCTCAGCTTTTTGACATTCATACTCATCCGCAGCTTGCTCATCAAGGTCATAATAAGCCTGCAGGCCTGGTCCTTTCAGAAACTGTCAGGTAGCAGTGTACTCAATAACTAAAAAGAAAATTTCAATATTGTTTTCATGTTGTAGTGGTAATAATAATGGGTTAAGGACCCAGCAATCATTCCTTTTGAAGAGTGGCAGGGGTTCTTATACACACCTCTGCTTCAGCAAGTCATGTCCATTCCATTTACTTGGACCTATAAAGTCTGAAATTCCAAAATCATGGTGTGTATTTGCTCTTGTTGCTCCATCTGTCAGCAATGTTCAACAACAACAACAACAACCACATTTATTTATATAGCACATTTTCATACAAAAAAGTAGCTCAAAGTGCTTTACATAGTGAAGAAAAGAAAAATAAAGGACAAAATAAGAAATTAAAATAAGACAACATTAGTTAACATAGAATAAGAGTAAGGTCCGATGGCCAGGGAGGACAGAAAAAAAAAAAAAAACTCCAGATGGCTGGAGAAAAAAATAAAATCTGCAGGGGTTCCAGGCCACGAGACCACCCAGTCCCCTCTGGGCATTCTACCTAACATAAGTGAAATAGTCCTCTTTGTATTTAGGGTTCTCACGGAAGGACTTGATGATGATGGTCATGCAGACTTCTGGCTTTTAATCCATCACTGTTGGAACATCACGGTGCTTTGAGTAGATGGTGGTGGCTTGCGCCACCACCAAAAGGAAACCGGAAAAAGAAACAGAAGAGAGTGGGGGTTAGTACAGATTTTAGAGCCACCATGAATAGTTATTATAATTAATTGGATATACAGAGTATCAGGATTAAATTAAAGTGAAGTTAATAAAAGGCTATGTTAAAGTAATGTGTTTTCAGCAGTTTTTTAAAGTGCTCCGCTGTATTAGCCTGGCAAATTCCTATTGGCAGGCTATTCCAGATTTTAGGTGCATAACAGCAGAAGGCCGTCTCACCACTTCTTTTGAGTTTTGCTCTTGGAATTCTAAGGAGACACTTGTTTGAGGATCTGAGGTTACGATTTGGAATATAAGATGTCAGACATTCCGATATGTAAGATGGGGCGAGATTATTTAAGGCTTTATAAACCATAAGCAGAATTTTAAAGTCAATCCTGAATGACACAGGTAACCAGTGTAGTGACATCAAAACTGGAGAAATGTGCTTGGATTTTCTTTTCCTGGTTAGGATTCTAGCAGCTGCATTCTGCACTAGTTGCAAATGATTTATGTCTTTTTTGGGTATTCCTGAGAGGATTGCGTTACAGTAATCTAGTCGACTGAAAACAAACTCGTGAACTAATTTCTAAGTTTCTAAGTTCATGAATACTGCCGACTACGTCACTATAAGAAAGAGACACCCGAAGAAAAGTCTTTGGGGCACAATGAAGGTAAATCCCATATATATTCAAATTAAATGGGAGGTATAGCACGTTTAAAAGAAAAGAAACATCGTGGAGATGTGAGTCTAAAAGGCAGACTGACTAAGAGGGTAGATGACTAAGATTCTGCATACACCTTCCCAAAGAATAGTGTTCAAAGAGTCTGATGCTAATTTAGCGTTCCCAACACTTTTTCTTTTGCTGAAAATCACTGTCAAATCACCTGTTATTAATAGCAACTACTTTTTTCAAGCTAAGTTCGACAAACTCAGATTTCTTTGTGAACAAGAAGAGCTCTCTGATCCTCCATTCATAGAGAAGTAAATCACTGGTAATAAAGATGAAGTCACTGCAATCAATCAAGAAGAAAGATATTATAAAACTCAAAAACTGGCAATGCCTAGAAAGAAAAACGGTATAATGGTGTTTTGTTTTTGTTACTGAGAGATGTAAATATATGTATTATATATACAGTATAAAACCATTTTATATTGTACTGCAGGATACTGGAACATATCCTGCCCATAAAGTACACCTTCTTTCCTTCTGAGCCACTGTCCACCAAAATGTCTGTACATGTCACTGGAGGGCTCAACACAGATAAATCACTGTACCTTTTGATTAGAACTAAATCCTCTTTTTGTAAACCTTACCTTGCTTATTTTAAACCAGATTCCTGTTGTTAATTTTGACTTAGAAGACTAGTGTTCTGTCCTGGATTGGTTTTGGTCTTAAGCACACTGTAGCAATAGGGAACTACTCTTGATGCCCTTAAGCTAAAAGGAGAAGATCCACAAAATATTACAGTCTGACACTTTCAGGTTTAATATATTCTATCCTAGCAGTTTAGAAAGTTTACAAATGTAGAAAACGCTAATAAGCGTTTGACAAGAACCATGTTTCTCTCAGAGATTCTTAGGATTGCAGTATTTTGTTAACCTTTGCCTTCTTGCATCTATAATATGCACCAGTGACCATGCAGGTCATACCAGAATTGCTTTATCTCATGAAATTAATCTGCCTATCCATTTAGCAAACCCATTTATCCATACATACGCATTGCATTTCTGTCAAGGCTCAGTATTGCAGTGGCATCCCAGTTTAGTAGTTAGTACTGTTACCTCACAATGTCAAGGTTCATATCCCAACATGGTTACTGTCTGTTTCCATGTCCTCTCTGTGTTCAT
This sequence comes from Erpetoichthys calabaricus, assembly GCF_900747795.2. Classification (NCBI taxonomy): domain Eukaryota; kingdom Metazoa; phylum Chordata; class Cladistia; order Polypteriformes; family Polypteridae; genus Erpetoichthys; species Erpetoichthys calabaricus. The sequence continues at coordinate 74,350,112 of NC_041403.2, read as the reverse complement.
GTTTTTTTGGAAATTTTTACATATCTTGGTTTATATGCTTTAAATCTGCCAGTAACAAGTGGGTGATCTTCTGCGAGTGTGTCTCTTGACTGGATCAGTACAGTTTTTTTTCACATTTTGCCTGATAACTGCCAAGGTAAAGATTCTGGCCCCAGCTCTGGAATACTAAAGTAGAATAAGCGGGTTTAGAGAATAAAAGAAAGTATGTATTAACAAAATTAAATAGATTAGCAAAGCAATATGTGCACCTTACTCAGTATTCGGAGCGCTGTTGCATTGCACATTGCCGACGTGTTGCATTTCCGAAAGTGTATTAAAATGAAATAACGATTGCGCTACTGATCTGACAGTAGCAGCCGGCGCCAATTTGCACTGTTTACATGTTTAACCGATTAATCGTTGCTATCAAATTTTGGGAATGGTTTACAAGAAACGAATCACTTATAGTTTTATTCAGCATCAAAAATAAAATTTTTATTTTGCTCATTACGCTCAGGACCTTAAATTTGGGATAGTTTATAAAAATAGTACCTTTTTCATTTATTGAGAAATACATGAATATAGTTCCGTATTTTCAATGGTTAAGTACACAATTCCAAACAAAATGCCTTGCTACTCTACATAATTAATAGTGCATTTATTTTTTTTTAATTACCTTTTCTTAATGTTTATTAAATACTAGGGAGTCGACCGCATGTTTGCACCCGCCTTTCCTCTTTATATTATCCAATGACAAAAAGGAAAATAAAAGATTGGCAGTTCAAACTCAAATGAGAGGCTAGATGTCTAGATGGAGTCCCGCCCACAACTACTGTAGTGGAAGCGGAGATTACGCGTATAATAATCCAGATAGAAAAAGTTTTTCAGTCTTAGGGTCGTTCTGAAATTACCGCTTACCCTTAAACGCGATCTTCTTTTGTGGATAGGTGTTGGATGCGCGAATGCTTCAGTGGTTAGTGTTTTTAAAGGAAGGAAAGAGAGAGGCACACGAAAGGATTCCGTTTACTTTACTGCACAAGAGAGAAGGTACGAAGATTCTTCAAGAAAAGTTTGAAGAGCGCTTTCACTGTCCCGGAGAAAACAACTGAGGTACGTACAGAACTCTTGGAAGAGTTTAACTCTATTACAGATCGTGCAAAGTAATGCTTCCAGTCCAGATCGACTTTTCATTATCTTCCAACGTACACATAATAATGCTGGAAGCAGTAGCGTCTATAACCGGAGGGCAGCGGGGACAGATTTTCCTTGGCGAATCGACGTGTTTACTTCAGCCTCATGTGTCGAAATCCCTTTACTGTTTTTCTGATCGTTCAGCAGCTGAACACTTTTAACGATTTTTTAATTACATATTTATATATTAGTTTTTGGGACCGTCGGTAAACGGTACAGAATCAGTAAGAGTAAGAAGCAGAAAAATGTCTCGACACGATCTTTTCTGCTACCACGCTTTGCACTGTCAAAAGACGGATGTAGTGAAAGTTTCGGCTTTGACACGCTTTCTAAACTTTCCTTTGCTTACGTACATCTAATGTTTGCCATTATGTAAAAATAACCGCGAGGGCTTATTGCAGGCAAAAGCGAAGCTGGGGTAAATAGGAAAGCGGTGAAGCAGCCGACTGCATGCATTTTGTTCACTTTCCTTCGCTCGTCCTCATCTGACAGCTTCAGACATCGTGAAAGAAAAAAAACGCACCATTAGTGAAAAATGTGAGGTAAACAAAGCAATACCGAGGGTTCTTTAGAGACCCACACTGTCATTACGGATCTGTGTGAGAAGAATACTTAAAATGTTGCAGCGTCTCTCTTCCCCTCTTGCTTTTGTAGCAGAAGACGTGGTCTGTTCGCTGAACGGAAAGGTGGATTTAACAGCTGTCAGCGCCTTCTTTTCGGTAATAATCAGAGATTGCAGAAAGAGCGTTATTAAAATTAGCAGCAGTATCACACTTGTCAAAGCAACATCACAAGTTTTATACGGCGGCAGTGTGCTGCCGACACGTGTGTTAATTTTGACAATGGAAGAGTTGCATATTGAGTGCCGATCAGCCTACCTGAGACGGGCTTTAAGCATCGATTGCCTTCCTATTCAAGCACGTTTAGAAACATCGGTGCCGTACTCAAGAGTAAAAAATGGTATATGGTTATATATGTAATTTTTTCTTTATGCAGCATATCAGGAATAGTAATTATATCATTTAGGTTTTCATCCATACAAAGTGACAAGTTAAGTGACATTTCAAAGTATGGTAATGCCGATATAGACTTACTCCTTAAGTGGGTACCCGTGTAGTAACGAGGTGTGTGTGCAAATAATACTTTGATTATTTTAGGTAACATATGTGAAGGAGTAGGGTTAATGTTGCTTTTTCCTCTAGGCATAAATGTGTCATTTAAATTGGTAACCAATGTTTGCCTTCAGGATGGCATGCTGGCAGAATTCCTGTGTCCAATACATTGCCTTGTTGGGAAGCACAATATGGTGCATCATGTGCAGGCTTGGTTCCTTCTTTGCACCCATTATTGCTGGCATGGTCTTCTGTCAATGTGCTGGAGGTGGTTGCTAGATATTTTACAAAAAGTGTTATTTCCTAAACATTGGTAGCAATGAGGCATCATTGATAAGTTTTCAGTCAAATAGACATGCGTCCTTTAAAAGTGAATTCTTTTTAGAACCCTAGATGTATTTTTTATGTGTGAAATGTTTAAAATATTGAGTAAAGTATGAAATACTAAACAGTATGAGATGCTAAAGTGAGATAGCAGGGGATTTTGCCAAGCTTTGTTTTTGTACTTCTTTTGGCTCACTCACCCATCCATGTAGTGAGTGTTACTGTAAGCAAAGAGTCAGAATGTTTACTTTTAAACTTATTTATTTATTAATCATCAGGGTTTTTTTTGAGGATTGGTGGACCCCAGATAGTATATATTCTCATAAATTTTTTATTTTAAAAGTATACTTGATAGCCTAATAGATACTAGCTACTTTTCTTTTAAATTAAAGAGGGAGAAACATGCTAATTGTAATAATGAGATGGCACATATTGGTTCTAAAACATGGCTTATGATAACACTCTATAGACGTTAAACAATCATACAGCCATATTTAAAATTTCCTGATTCCAGTTCCTGGTCTCAGGTGGACCGAACATGTCAGACAGCATCCAGTACAAAGCCAATAGCCAGTCCAGGATGAGGCACCAGTCCATTACAAGCCACGCTCACACATACAAGGACAATATAAAGTTTCTAATGAGCGTTGTTGGCGTGCCTTTCATATGACAGCAGAAACCAGATAATACAGAGAAAAAAAGTGCAAAGACCAGGCAAAGATTTGAGCAAAGTCTTTGGAGGTGTAAGGCAGCAGAACTAACAATTGTGCCCCTCATGTAGCTACAATTCTGCTGACATGGCCTATTCAGTGTGATAAGAAATGTTATTTTTGTTACACCTTTGACATTTTCTTTCATTAGTGAATTAAATGGGCTGTGGTAAAATTTGTAATGACCTTAACAAAGTTGTTAAATTCATCTTTGAAATGCTTTTGCACATCTGACTTTTTATCTGAATGTTTTGGACTGCAAAGGGTGCTGATGAACATTTCTTTGAAAGCCCACCTTTTTATGCCTCCTGCTGATGTATCCTGCTGCACACTATGAGTGAAGTTACTGAAAGATCTCTGTTTGTGTTGGGAAAGAAGGGCTTTGGATATGCTCCAAAAACATCTGCAGCACACTTCTTGTAAAAATATTTTTCATTCACCGGTCCACTTCGCCTATTTAGAATGCAGATATCTGATCATAGCTTCATTACTGTTTGATTGACTGATTGTTTGTCTGAATCTGATTATCTGACCATAATGAAATGAGAACTGCTTGCATAAAAATCACATTTAATCATTGCCACTGATATTTCAAGCTTTATTTCAGCTAAAGGACCTTTGACAAACCTCTCCAGAAAATGCGATTTGCTGCTATGAATTGTATACGTTTTTGATGGTAGCAGTTTTTAGTAGTCAGGTTGTCTCATACCTGTCCTGTCATACAAATATGTCCTTCAACGACTTGCACTTTGGCTTTACTTTACTTTGCAGTACCTCATATTAAGATACAACACTTTATTTTTGATGTTATTGTTGTTATATTTAATTGGAAGAATTCTGTCAACAGCTGATTGTGACTATGCATCGCAAATTTTTATTTTCTCCAAATAAATCACATCTATAGGGTGGCACAGAGGTTAGCTGCCTCACAGTGCCAGGAGACTGGGTGGGCAGGGGTTGAACCCTAGCTTGGGCTCTGTTAGTGTGGAGTTTGTGAGCTCTTTTTGTGTTTGCATGAACGTTAGTCAGGAAACTTTCTAGTTGTGATTCCCACTCTGTTTGCATGTTCTCCCCGTGTCTGCGTGGGTTTCCTCTGGGTGCTCCGGTTTCCTCCCACAGTCCAAAGACATGCAGGTTAGGTGGATTGGCGATTCTAAATTGGCCCTAGTGTGTGCTTGGTGTGTGTGTGTCCTGCGGTGGGTTGGCGCCCTGCCCGGGATTGGTTCCTGCCTTGTGCCCTGTGTTGGCTGGGATTGGCTCCAATGGACCCCCGTGACCCTGTGTTCGGATTCAGTGGGTTGGATAATGGATGGATGGCTGGATTCCCACTCTGTGTGAGTGGCTGGGTCCTGCAGTAGGCTTGTGTTCTTGAAAACGCCGAATGAAATTAGTTTAATAAATCAATGGATGGATGGATTTTAGTTTTATTTTTGTTTTTCATGCCATGTATGAGGGTCATTATCTGAAATTTTTAGTCCAAGGATAAGTAACAGCCACGTTTCAAACAATACCATTTTAAAGTGAAACACTATGTGCACAAGCACATAAATTCAGAGTAGTACAGACTGCTTGCTTGAAACATTTATAATTAATAATAATAGAATTTTATATAGCTCCTTGCAATAGTGAACCTCCATCTCCAATTTCTTTTCATGTTGAATATTTTACTGTATTCATGTGCTGTGACTACAGGTTGGTAAGTACCCTTCACAGTTGTAGCTCTCGAGTGGGGCAATTTAGAGAAAAAATACCACATAAATTAGACAAATTGTGGAGTAACAAAAGTATTGTTGTTAAAGAGTAAAAAATGAAAAGAGTCATCTCGGATCAGTAGAAGCAGCTTGAAAGCCTTAAGGATATCTTCTTGCTTAAACTACAGAAAGAAACTGCAACAGCTATTGCACAATTACCCTTAAAAGTCAAAGAAACGTTTGACTCATTGCTAGTGAATGTGAGTGCTAAGGTAGTGAATCTGCATGAAAGCGTAAAAAAGTCATCTCTCGCAAACATTGAGATTCTAATCCCTGCGTTTTCCCCAGAGGTGCTAGTAAAATTGACTGACAGCATGTTGCTTGATTTATTTCTGTGCCTGCTTGCACTTGCTTAGGGGTGTGTGAAATGCCTTTCTGAGGCACTGCATATCAAATGTAATCCACTTTTTAAATGGTCATTAAGTTCTTGTTGTGAGGGACTGATAGAGATGTGATGATATGTGATTCATTCTGCCTAGCACCCTTAATAAATTTGCTGCCAGGGGAGAAGTGACTATCTGGGCTTTGCTTTAGAGCAAACCTTCCACTTCTTCAAAGAGTCTGCTGTGCGTGAGGCTCCCCCTGTCCTCCCATTCGTGCTCATGTTGAGCTCCTGCTTCTTGTCTACTGCACTCTGTAATCAGCGTAGCTTTGGCTGTGATTCCCTACGCTTTGTCCCACCTTGCAGATGTTTTGATTCATTCTCTCAATTTTACTCTCAGGTTCTGCTATTTGGAAAAATTTAATAAATTGTTCTTGTTTATATTGTAATGTAGCTCTCATTCAACTCCACTGTAATGAAATGCACTGTGCAAAGTAGAGTTTGATTGACTAAATTGTATTTATTGTTGACTTCTATGCGGTGGGCTGGCGCCCTGCCCAAGGTTTGTTTTGTGCCTTGTGCCCTGTGTTGGCTGGGATTGGCTCCAGAAGACCCCTGTGACTCTGTAGTTAGGATATAGCGGGTTGGATAATGGATGGCTGGATGGATGTTGACTTCGATCAGCAGGCCTAATGTGAATTTCATTTCCAGGGAAATTGTATTAGGAACTATGGGAACAGGAAAAATTAAAGCATAAAAAGAAAATGTAGCATTTAAACACAAACAAGTTGCTTCATTATTTCCAGACCTAATTCATTATTTCCATTACAGAAAATCTTACGCCTCTGGTTATGTAGATGAAGAACATGCAGATCTGGACATCAGAACCCAGTTATCCACCCATTATCTGAACCTACATTTTCAAAAATATGATTACAAGATGGGCAGCACCGTGGCACAGTGGTAGCGCTGTTGCCTCACAGTAAGGAGACGTGGGTTCGCTTCCCATGTCCTCTCTGCGTGGAGTTTGCATGTTCTCCCCGTGTCAGCATGGGCTTCCTCTTGGTGTTCCGGTTTCCTCCCACAGTCCAAAGACATGCAGGTTAGGTGGATTGGCGATTTTAAATTGTCCCTAGTGTGTGCTTGGTGTGTGTGCCCTGCGGTGGGTTGGCTCCCTGCCCAGGATTTGTTCCTGCCTTGCACCCTGTGCTGGCTGGGATTGGCTCCAGCGGACCACCATGACCCTGTAGTTAGGATATAGCGGGTTGGACAATGACTGACTGACTGATTGCAGGATCATGACGTACGAGATAGGAAACATCCAACATTTATCCATATGACCACACTCTCGCCCCTTGCCAATTAGTCTGAAGTACATTTCCTTCGGATGAAAATTATAAAAAAATGTTTAAATAGTAATGGATGATGTGGCAACATCATTTTTAGTACTGTAGATGTATAGCTTTTGGATACCTGGGTTCAATTCACTGGTCAGTTGTCTGTGTTGAGTATGCACATTCTTCCTATATCTGCGTTTCTTTTTCTTTTTTAGTTCTACATCCCAAAGAAATCTATTATAGATTAACCAGTGACTCTAAATTGACCCCTGGGGGTTTGTTTGTTTCCTATTTTTCCCTGTCACACAATCCAAGGCTGGTTATGGCCAGTGTGTCCCACACAGGCCATGCATCCATCACAACTCTGTTTCATAGCAAGCAAACTGAAATTGGGTTGGACAATAATACACGACTGTGTGTACTCTTGATATACAGTAGGTCTCCTTTAAACAATGATATTGTTTTTCTTATCTAGAGATGTACACATTGGGAAAAGTGCAAATAATCAGATTTTAAAATTTATACTGTTTCACTTCCAGCTCTCGGCTCTGCAATTCCTTGACATTATTGATACAGGTACACTTTTTTCCTACATTTTCTATTGTGTGATCTGTTTCATTGTACTACTCTTTTGTTGCTCTGTCTTACAGCTGGGTCTAAATGATATAAACATAAAAAAAACATTTTAAATGCTGTCCAGAGATATTCCAGGAATTAAATATGATTGGCAAGTGGGAGCTGAGGGGGCCCTTTATATTCTTATCACTTAGCTTAGAGAGGATCCACAAAGTTATAAAATGTACAAAGAGGTCCTGTCCAGCTGAAGGCGTGAGAACCTTGTGTGTTCAACGTCACGGTGGGATCAGCTTTATAACTGAAGTGTGTTTGAAGTGAAATGATTTGCAGTAGATATTTAAACTCCAGCTTAGGCTTTTTTTGTTTTCTTTTTAATCATAGTTGAGATACCCAGAAGAAGGTGGCTTGCGAAACAGAGCAGCAGGGATTTTTTTTCCTTCTTTTGTTTTAAATATGGTTTTTGCAGTGGTTGTGGAACATATGGAACTAATCATTCTGGCTGGGTTCAGTCGCCATGTGGGGCACATTCGAGGAGAGCCTTGCCACAAATGCAAACCGATGTACCCCCATCATGCTGTGAGAACCCCCCCCCCCCCCCAAACACCCTCATGGTTATCTGGCCCTTTGCCAAGGTAGTTGCTGATTGAGTTAAGAAAGCCGAACAGGGATGGGCTGCTGCTGTGTGCTGGTTAGAGAGAAATCCAGAGGACACACATTTGTTTTTCTTATTGATGTCTGGGCCTGCTGGGAGAAAATAAAAGAATAATCTGTGAGATAGGAAAGTGAATGTCACCTAGCCTCAGGGAGCTGTGGTGATCCACAAGGAATGTGAATGATGTTTATGTTGAGTAGAGTTGTAGCGAGGTGGGTGAGCAAGGCAGTCCGCTTGCTACAGTATTATAACTAGTTGGAGACAAATTCATTGTGATAGTGAAAAACAGATTGGTACATTTTCTTGGCTAGACAAATGATTAGCTGGAAGGGTTTCATAAAATAAAATGAATGTAAAATTAAAATTTGGCGTAATTTTCTTTCTTGTCATAGCATTTTTTTCCTTTCATTTTTAAGGAAGTGTGCCAAAACAAATGTCTTTGACATCAAAAGCAGGGAGGAGCTGGCTATTCTGAGTGGCATCCTGCTTTGGGATAAAATGTTGAAACAGGAAAAGGAGAGAGCCAAAAGTGGAGAAAAATGGATTTGAATACTAGTGTAAAGGCTAACCTTCTTGAGCAAATCTGTGGTTTATGGCTTGGAGTCACTTCTGTGTTGGAATTCTTGAATAAATGTGAAAGGCATTCTTAGATAAAATCACAAATTCTTAGCTAAGATTACTCTGTCCACACTGGCTTGTGGGATGATTTCTGGGATGCTACAAGATGCTTGCTCAATGTCTTCTTGAACAAGAATTTCTTGTAGGTCTGCACAAGGACTTTTTCTTTGCAAGGTGGCTGAACTGTGAAAAGTGAGCACAGTGTTCTTTCCATTATGTTAGTGGATCTGCGTCACTGTGTTTATTGGCTAATTCTCATGACCAGACAGACTTGTCCACAAAGAGCAAACCAACACAGGGTCAAGTTATACTGATTGGCAGGGCTTAGACATTAAGTTGAATTGCTTTCAAAAGACAGACAGAAATTAGTATCTGAAATTTAAGCAGTTTTCATCTGAACAGAGCAGGCAAAATAACTTGGAAGCTGAAAGGAAGATCCTAAGTCATTATCTTGCAATTATATTAAAGAGGAATTGACTGACTGAAGAAATGTTATTCTTTTGTTAGATGTTTCTTTTTAAACAAAGTCCAGATGAACTCTGTCAGGGAACCTCACTTTTCCATTAATGGCAACAGTGACATCCAACTTTGGTCAGTGACCCCACAAACTTTGCAACAGCAACCACTTTTTACAGGAGAAGTATTGATCTGTAGTGTCAAATGAATGAAGCACCCAATAAACCAAACTATAAATTAAGTGCAGTAAAATATTTTTCTGGATGAAAATAAAAAAAAAATGCACAAAAAATGCTGCAATTGACCGAAGAACAATACTCTTGGAACAGCAAATTGTTGCATAATTTGCATTCATGATGACAGGAAATTTCTATATTGCTCACAATTTGCATGAGCCTATAATTTTCTTGAATGATACATATTTTCTCTCTATTTGTCTTTTTCTTTCTCTGTCAATAATATAGATCACTTAGACCCATCTTCATAATCAACAATTTAAAATAAATATTTTGTCCTACACATTTAAAAAAAAATAGAGTTTTATCAAAAAATTGTACTGAGTGTGATTTCACTGTCAAATTTAATGTTGGTATTCTGATTCTTTAGTTGCTGCCTCATAATAATGTCAATGTCAATTTATTTATATAGCACATTCAAAACAACATAGTAATGCTGTGGCCAAAGTGCTTTATAATATTTGGATTCATTATTGATCCTCAGCTGTGATTCAAATGACGTAGTGTGCAAGAAACACCGGATAACTGGGGACTTCCATTAGTACCCTGTTGGTGGCTGAATGGCGATACCTTTCTCTGGTACACTGGAATGTACAATTGGCTGTAAAAGATAGATAGATAGATAGATAGATAGATAGATAGATAGATAGATAGATAGATAGATAGATAGATAGATAGATAGATAGATAGATAGATAGACTTTATTAAACCCAAGGGGAAATTCACATACTCCAGCAGCAGCATACTGATAAAGAACCATATTAAATTAAAGAGTGATAACAATGCAGATATATAGACAGACAATAACTTTGTATAATTTTATCGTTTACCCCCCCCCCCCCCCCCCCCGGGTGGAATTGAAGAGTCGCATAGTGTGGGGGAGGAATGATCTCCTCAGTCTGTCAGTGGAGCAGGGCATTGACAGCAGTCTGTTCCTGTAGCTGTTCCTCTGTCTGGAGATGATACTGTTCAGTAGATGCAGTGGATTCTCCATGATTGACAGGAGCCTGCTCAGCGCCCATCGCTCTGCCACAGATGTCAAACTGTCCAGCTCCGTGCCTACAATAAATGCAATCATTTAGGATGTGAATATCTTAACTGGGCTAATCTATACTAATAAAAGGCAAAGCCCTCACTGACTGACTCACTCACTCACTGACTCACTCATCACTAATTCTCCAACTTCCCGTGTAGGTAGAAGGCTGAAATTTGGCAGGCTCATTCCTTACAGCTTACTTACAAAAGTTAGGCAGGTTTCATTTCGAAATTCAAAGCGTAATGGTCATAACTGGAACATATTTTTTGTCCATACACTGTAATGGAGGAGGCGGAGTCACGTATCGCGTCATCACGCCTCCTATGTAATCACGTGAACTAAAAACAAGGAAGAGATTTACAGCACGAGTCGCACGCGGGAACGAAGGTAAATGACGTTAATTTTTGACTGTCTTTTAATACTGTGTAAGCATACATATTAACACATGTGCAATTAAACGTGTGCATTTACGGGGTGATTTCTCAGGCTTAAAAGCTCACCTTTTATCAAACGCGGGAACAAAGGTAACTGACGTTGTTCACTGTCTTTTAATACTGTGTAACCATACATATTAACACATGTGCAATTAAACGTGTGCATTTACGGGGTGATTTCTCAGGCTTAAAAGCTCGCCTTTTACTAAAAAGGTAAATGCAAAACTATTTTCAATCAGTTTATTGAAACGCTCCCGTTAAGGATTGCAATAACATATTCGCGAGATAAAAGAATGAAGTAGGGGGAAATGGAGGAACAGCCGCAAACAGCGAAGAGCAAAAAATTAATTAAACAATTGAGAACGGAGCGAGTTAAGCATACAAGCATGTTCATAAGGGAAACAAAGCACGGTGTAAAACGTAAGTTTAAATTAAGTTTATAGAAACGCTCCCGCTGCGGATTGCAATAACATATTCGCGAGATAAAAGTTTAATGAGAAGACACGAGGTATAAACGAACCACACGCCGTGGCGCAACGTTAGGGGCAACAGTTTCAACCATTCTATGATCTGCTTCTCGCAACTGAAAGACGGCACATGGCGGATGTTAGCCGACTTGCTGACCGCAACGTTAGGGGCTTCAAGTATGGCGCTGACGCCACATCTCAGTGCCAACACTTTGCAGACTGTACTTAAAAGACACGCCCTCCTCACTGGACAGTTAAAAACACCAATCAAACTAACGATGACATCAAGTATTACCCAATCAAAAGTAGGAAAGGAGGCATCTTCATAAAATGCGTGTGGGATGATTTGCATGAGACGCTGCTTTAAAAAAAAAATGATTACAAAAATACGGGATAAATCCCGTCCAGTATTGATTCAAAACGGGACACGCAATTTCATTGTCAAACGCGGCACGATTCCGTATTTTAAAGGACGGGTGGCAACCCTACAGTGCCAGGTAACCACCCATACAATCAGATTGTGATTCAGACTAGGAATGCAATGAATGTAATTACCCCGATCTACATACAAGGCGAAAGTCTTGCAACATTCAAAGATGATGGTTTGGGATAATTAGTACTTATTAAGTACACCATGGAACATAAAAGAGCTTATGAAGCCTTGAACCGAAAAAAGCAACATCTCAGAGATCGTACAAAAAAAAAAGGAGGTAATGTCGTTTTACTCGCTGTAGATTTTAGTGAAACATTACCAGTTATTCCACGAGGGAGACCAGCAGATGAACTCAACGCTTCTTTAAAATCCATGCTTCTCCCACGGTCGGTTATATGTCGCGTGTTCTCGGGTAGGTACACCAAAAAATGTATACATTTAAGCATGTAATGGGCAAAGAAAAAATGAGGTATACCCGAAGGCACTGCAGTAGTACTCAATGTAACTTTACTTCTTAAATGTTAATGTTTTACTGTTTAATAATTTATACGCTTCTTATATATTGTTCAAATTCTTTTATCAAAATACCAGTGACAGCGCAATGCACGATAACATGGAGTGAATACACCATACGCATCTGCCCACGGCCGCCCTGGTGTGCGCAGATAGGAGTTGATTCTAAAATAAAATAAAATAAAAAGAGTAATACAATCATCACCCATAAAGCGGATAGCAGACGTGACGTATTATATGTGTACCACATTTCAAGTCAATAGGTGAAACAGTTTGCAAGCTACAGGTGATTTAAATATCCTGGACAGACCAACGAAAAGCCACGGTAGCAAATTATACAAGAAGATTTTACTGTTTAATTATTTATATTTATATGAAATGTGCTTCTTATATATTACTTCATATTCTCATATGATAATGATGTTAATGTTGTTTATATTGATTTCTATGTTATTGTAAGTGCATCTATGTGTGTATATGTATGTATGTATGTATGTATGTGTATATATATATATATATATATATATATATATATATATATATATATATATATAAAAAATATATATATAAAAAATATATGTGTATATGTATATATAATATATCTGTATATGTGTGTATATGTGTGTGTATATGTGTATATGTATATATATATGACAGCAACACTCATAACAATGACAACACAATTACATTGACAATCATGTTACGTTATTTTTAAAATGTTTCCTTTACTTTTTCATAACCTCTTTAACACACTACTTCTCCGCTGCGAAGCGCGGGTATTTTGCTAGTCACATTATAAAGGGACACATAATGTGCAACAAAATTCACACCACCCCTGACCATCATCACATAGTACAGCCACTTTTTATGACACAGTGCACAGGAGAACAGAAGTCTCCAAATAAATTGCTGTAGCAGAGCTTGCTTCAACAGCAGCAAAGGTTTAGTGTTCAAATTTCACTGTTTAGAACATCTTCGTCGCTCTGTTGTAAAAGTAAAATCAAAATTTTAACCAAAGAACTTTTGTTTTCTTTTCCTTGTTTTGGATTGGAGTTAGGGTAAAAGCAGTATTTTTAACGCTAGCCTGCCACAAACCAGCACAGCAGCTCTATTTGGTTAAGAGCATGGAAGGCAGAAGCATATCATTTGAAAGGGATCTCCTTCTGAATTTGGTATTTTAGCCTATTTGCTTGCCAGTCTAGTAAAAGGGCACTGAGTGAGTAATAGTGCAATAACCTTTTAAAATTTATTTTCACAAACCCAATACATTTTTGTTTTTGAGGATTTCAAGGATTATTTTAGGCACCTGGTTATCTTTTGGGATCTGCATATATTTAGCTTCTATGTGGTGTTTGCAACTTGTTCCTGTTTTTCCTGAACATCCTTCAAAGCCTTATCCCTCTGTGTATGTGAGTGTGCTCAGTTTAACCATGCTTTGTGCTGTTGTTGCTGGGACTAAAATTAGTATAGAAAATAGATGTATGGATTGAAAAAAAACTGTGTTGTGCTTGTGGTTAGGTGTATGAAGGAGGATACTTTTGAACGAATTAGAAATGTCAAAATGGCAATGACTTCATATTATCATATATGGCCTTTTAGTTATTTGTTGCTTCATTTGAGCAGCAAACAGATATCCATCATTTATTGTTTAATTTTAACATCTGATTAGTATATAACATTAAGTTCATCAAAAGTGGAAAAATCCATTAGTAATAATACATTTAAACCACTCAGTCTTTTTTTCAGCTACTGCAAATATTATAGGTTTTTGTTAACTTAAACTATGTTAAAAATAATTTTCTATTGTACAGTTTTTAAAAATACTTGTGTGGTTACTCTGGCCATTTATGAATGAGCCAAAGCTATCCATATTTCCTTCCCAGATCCAAGAATGTTAACAACAATGTGTTTTATTTCATATTAAAGTTAGAAAAAACAAAAACAAAACAAAACAGAAGTCTGTTTTGGGACCTTAGCTGTTCTTTCTGATGAAATCTGACAGTGACATTTACTTGACCATTGGCTCTATAAAATTAAAAAATGCATTGTACCAGGAAGACAGATGTTTAAATTCTCTCTGTTGTTACCTCTAAACAGTGGACATTAATACATGTATTGCATTAATTATATGGGTTAATTATTATAGCAAGTCACAATATGTTGAGTGAGAACCATTTAATAGAATGGTGAACTGAATACAACTACAGCATTATGGGTGACAGGTTAATTTTCTTTAAACATCATTCTTCTGCAATCCTAGAACTCTTCTTAAGATGAATGAAGCATGCCTTTTTGATTTTTCTTCTTGTAATGGATATACATCTTGAGCAGACTTTTGTCTTTGAACACCTTGAATCTTTATTGAGAGTAATTCTTTGGTGTCAATGGTAGATATGTTGTAATGCAGCTTTTGCTCCTTGTTTGCCCCAAAGTCTCTTGATTTTACACACATACAGTATAATTGCTTGAGAAAAGATGGATATTAACATGTCTGTTTCAAGGGTTTTTCAATGGGAAGCGTTGTTTTCACTTATGGTCCAAATATATGCCCTGATGCTGAGCACTGGCCGTAAGCTGTCAAGAGTGAGCATCATGGTGAATATTCTGAACTGGTACCTCTTCTATGATAGATGCTTGCCTTTGCTTTAGCTACATTGCGCCAGGACAAATCAACTTTAAAATATCCATCCATCTATCCATCCATCCATCCATCCATCCACTAAACCCACTAGGCTCACGTGAAGCCAAACCCTATTCTGGCAGTATCATAAACAAAGCAGGCACTAACCAGTACCTCAGATAGTACACTTCCGCACACTCCCATATGTGTGATAAAAAATAAAACTGAATACACTTGATTTGTGGTTGCCCTTAAATTTAGATTTAGAAGATGGGTTGATATTTGTTCTTGAATACATGAGCATAATTGGCAAATGGGACTTTATTTCTTTATCTTGCACATGACAGATGTCCAAGAAGACCAGAATAAACATGAAATACAGTATAATCACCTGATGTAGAGTAGGAAATATTTTTATGAGATGGAGAAATGATAAAAAAGATGTAATATTGACAGGACATGTTGAATTGTTGCCAATATTACATGTAATTTTGGGGGCATTGCTTGCACCTGCATTTTTGTTTTAAGAGGAAAACATTTAATTTCAGAGCATTTTGCTCCTAGTTCCTATATTTTTCAGATTCTGACCATTCTGTAGGATGACTCTAGCTAGTCAAATGGAATTGAACACAAAGTTCTTTCTGTTCAGGAAAAACCAGTGTTAAATATTTCCTTCTTGTGGGAGGTAAATTTCAGAAGGTATCTCTCATATTTATCATGTTTATATTTTACTGAAGGAAGGGTTGAAGCAGATACCATAGGCTTTGACTGGACCTTTTCAAAAATTAAAGTTAAAAAGGGAAGATATTTACTGGTACAATTTTACATTATTAGGTAATTCACTTCTGGGATGTTTGAAAAATTATTCTAAGTGCTGATTCAGCCATTATGCAATTCCTGAAACAGATCATGGATCACAAGAATGCTGAAATCAAAACATAAAAAAACACACATTCATCCATATGATTAACATTACAAGACATTTTCCCCATAATAAAAAAGATAGCCTTGTGATTCTGCTTTCAGTCCTGAAGCTGATAAGAAAAGATCAACAGAACATCAAGAAAATGAGAATGTAGTGGAGTCTATCAAACAGACTTTGATACTGATCTTCTAAATGAGTTTGTAACAGAACTAGGAGAAAGCTGAAATTTTACACAAATCGCTATGGTGTTAGCTCAGTAAGTATATTCACAATTCTGTCTATTGAATTGGAGCCTGTGGCCACGGAAAGCCACATTTTGGCCATTTGGCTTAATATAGACTAAATGAATAGATGTTTGAGATTTTAGAGGCAGAAATATCTATGTCAGATTAGCATCAATAGAAATAAAAAGAAGGAAATTAAACAAGATTTCCTTCCCTGCGGGTGTAAGCCTTTCATCTTTGGTCTGCTTTATTTAAATTGAACAAAAAAGCCCAAGTTGTTGATCCTGCTTGGAATTTACCTAACATCCAGTGTTTGGACACCTCTTAGCAACATTATCTCAGTTCAATAATGATACTGTCTTTAGATTTCTAGAATACAGAATGGTCATCCACACAATGATTTTAAACCCCACTTGTCTTTATTTTGATTGACTTGAATTTAGTCATGAAGTTATCCAACTGTATTGACATGAAACTCAGCTTTGCCATCCTTGGGTACACTTTGTTTCCTTTTTAAAGCATTTACCCTTTGAGTTTGTAATTGTTGACATTTTTCTTTGCTTTTGAGGCAATACCATTTTGTACTCTGTTTATTTCATTTTGTGAAAAGCTTGCATGGTTATGGTCATATTTTTTTTTTGTTCTTTATTTCACCTAATACAATTTCTTGTATTAGGAATTTGTTAGTTTTCGCATACCCCTTGGGGTCAGAGCACAGGGTCAGCCATTGTACAGCACCCCTGGAGCAATTGCAGGTTAAGGGTCTTGCTCAAGGGCCCAGCAGAGTAGGATCTCTTTTGGCAGTGACGCGGATTCGAACCGGCAACCTTCTGGATACCAGCACAGATCCTTAGCCTCAGAGCCACCACTCCAACCATATTGTTCAGAGGCGCAATGTTTGTTGTCCATTAAGTGACATTAAGGTTACATGATTCCAGGTTTATGTAAGATAGAGATTTACAGATTTGGGCATCAAAGCTTTTGAATACACAATAAAAATAAAGCACTTTGCTAAGATATAGTTGAGAGCAGTTAAATTAAGTTAGTATTAGGCATTTACCTCTGGCTTTCAATTCTGTTTTTTTGGTTTTGACTATGATAAGCATTTCAGTCTGACTGTCTTGTGAATCTGACAGTTCTGACAAATTATACATAGTTATTGTCTGTTTTTCACCTGCATTATTATCATTCTTTAATTTAATATTATTTATTGTATCAGTATGCTGCTGCTGAAGAATGTGAATTTCCCATTGGGATTAATAAAGTATCTATCTATCTATCTATCTATCTATCTATCTATCTATCTATCTATCTATCTATCTATCTATCTATCTATCTATCTATCTATCTATCTATCTATCTAATTTCTTCCAGACTCCTCCCTACATGCAAGGTATGGAAGATCATTTCCAACAAAATAAAAAACAAAATGATATGTGAGCATAAATAATAACGTTTTTTATTCCTTATTTCTTTATTCATTTATTTAATTATTTCTTTATTTAATGATTCAATTTAGTGACATAACTTGAAATGCAGCTTCAAATGAACACCTTCATTTAACGTTCAAAGTTTATTGTCATGTGCACAGTAAGGAAACACGTTTCCCTGTACAATAAAATTCTTTCTTTGCTGTCCACACCAAATGATAAAACCAACGTATATAATAAGTAGCAGATAGATAATAAGTAACGCAGGCAGCATAAAGTATAAAAACAGAATAGAAATATAAAGTGTAATGTACAGGTAGGTGTGTGATGGACAAGTCAAGACAGTTGTGTGAGGTAGCTAGAATGAGGTGAACCATGGCTATAAACTCCAGTCAGTTATTTAGGAGTCTAATGGCCTTGGGAAAGAAAGAGTTCTTTAGCCTGGAAGTCCTGCATTTCATACTTCTATACCTCCTGCCTGAGGGTAGAAGTGTGAACAGTTCGTGTTGGAGGTGGGTGGGGTCCCTGAGGATCAAGGCAGTTTTCCTGCGGACTCTGCTGTTGTAGATGCTCTGCAGAGAGGGCAGTGGAGTCCTGGCGATCTTCTCAGCAGTCTTTACCACTCTCTACATGCGTTTGCGGTCCATAGCAGTAGTGTTGCCGTACCACATGGTGATGCAGCTGGTCAAGATGCTCTCAACAATGCAGCTGTAAAAGTTACAGAGGATCTTAGTCGACATACCAAACTTCCTCAGCTTCCTAGTCGACATACCAAACTTCCTCAGCCTCCTCAGAAAGTACAGCCGCTGTTGAGCCCTCTTGACCAGCTGTGTGATGTTAAGTGTCCAAGTGAGGTCCTCACTGATGTAGACGCCCAGGTATTTAATGCTGCTCACCCTCTACACTTCAAGCCCTTGGAAGTACAGTGGCCGGTGAGGTCTCCTCTCCTTCCTCATGTCCACTATCATCTCCTTCGTCTTGTCTGTGTTGAGGGTGAGGTTGTTGTCCTCACACCATGACGCCAGACTGTCCACCTCCCTCTTGTAGGCCGCCTCATCCCCACCAGTGATGGGTTCAATCACTGTGGTGTCATCTGCAAACTTTAGGATGATGTTATCTTTGTGGGAGGCGACACAGTCATGGGTGAACAGGATGTAGAGGATGGGGCTGAGGACGCATCCCTGTGGGGTGCCTGTGTTTGTGATAATGGTGGCTGAAATCCTATTACCAATCCTGACAGACTGGGGCCTGCCAGTCAGAAAGTCTAAGAGCCAGTCACAGAGGGTTCTAGCGAGTTCTGTGTTTTGATCTGTGATTCGTAGGTAGAGTGTGCATTAATCTTAGGCCATCAAGTGCTACACCGATAGGCAGACACCACACATCACATGCAGAGTCTTGTGAGAATGAATTGAATTCTTCTGGAATGAGAGCAGCTGCTCTGTGCAGTAATTCTGGCCAACGTTTTCTTATATGTGTGCCTGCCATGGATGTACACAGTCACAACCTTGAGCATGTGCTTTGCTTGTTTTGGGAATCCTATGGCTTCTAGGCATGTACAAAATCATTAGAGTCTAGTTACAGACCTTCAGAGCCCCATTTTGTTGACGAGTCAGTCAAATTACTAGACCCTTCTCTGCAAAATTTCAACTGTGAGTGTCCCCTCTAATAATGATTCACCAACCCTTAAACTCTGCCCATGACTAACCACTTTATCCATTTCAGGTGCATCTACCAATAGGACTGGGAATGAGTCAGTAGACATTCCTGATTGGGACCCCAGTTCATTACAGGGCACATTCACATGTGTACATGGGCCAATTTGAAGTCAATCATTAACCAACATTTCTTAAGGAAAGACGCCAAACTTTCTGGAGGAAAAATCCATTTATGAGGACAGAAAGAATGTGCAAAGTCCCCACAGGGTGTACTTGTGCTGAGAATCAAACTTCAACTATTAATCTATGAGGCAGCAGTGCCAACCCCTCCATCATTGTGCACCCCCTGAAATTGAATAATTCTGAATAACGTGTGAAAATTTTTTTAATTCTCTCAAAAACATTTTTTTTTCTAGTTGAGAATTACTGAATTCTTGTAAACTATCCTGAGGAGTGAAAACTTATTAAAGCCTTGGTTATGAATTCACAGTACAATCTCTACATCCCTTGTGCTTTTGTCACATTTAATAACTAGAAATTTCAGACCCAGCATGCAACGGCAAGAGGAAAGTGTGTGTCACAAAGGACAAAAGCAGTAAGCATATAATCCTATTGCCTTCTGATCAGCAACAGAGGACCGAGTGACTTAAGAGGAATTTCAGATCAGACCAAGAAAATATTTACTTCCAAAAAAAGAGAGGGAGGGAGATCACGTCTGGTGACTTAGCCTGCTCAATGGAATGGAACATTCAACCAGTTTTTAAGTCATGTGAACTTTACAGATCTTGCTGGCTCTAGTGAAGGGAAACCTAGTTAATTAGCAACTAACATATCATTTCCTTGAAGTCAGTTAACACTGCATTTTAAAAGTCAATAGAGGTTTGTCTTGAATTTCATCTGATAAGAGTAGCTTAGTGTCTGGCGCAAAGAATGAAACACTGGACAAAAGAGATGATGAAAGTCAAGCTTCCTAATATTGCATTATTGCAATTTCATTGTTCCCATTGTGAATTATTTGGTTTTCTTGTAAAAATATTAAACAAAGCTGAAAGTAAGCTTTTTAAGTCATTCAGGTTTATACTAAATCAGATCAGTATTTGGATGAGATTTTCCAGCTGAGGCCTCATCAAGCCTTAATAAAATAATTCACCTGTCTTTCCAGTTTCTGAACATGCTTTGTATATTTTATGGTCAAGGTGAGATGGAGCCCTCCAAGGCAGCACTAACCATGAGCTGGAGACAAACATACACATTGGTTTGCCAGTGAGATTGGAAAATAATTCCACACAAATTGAAAATTTATTGCAAAGTTAAAATATACTGTATAAGTTATAAGGGGCAGTTAATATTCAAATTTAATGCATCTATGGGGCTGTCATTGATCTTTGTGGTGTATGCTTACAGGCATTCTCTCTCAGCATCTGCCTATAAGACCTATTAAGTCAAAATGTTGATGTTGTACTTAAAAACCTATTGTTTTCACTTTTTTTCCCCAGATCTGCTGTTCCAATATTTAGTTATGTTGCAACTGGCTCTCTTGTACCTTCTAAACTAATACTGACCTTGCCTACGCACAATGAACTGTTTTTGTGTTATGAATTGATGACTGATGATTTATGGGCCTCTTAGTGGTTAAAACATAGTTTGGTTCTAGAGAAGTCCTGTGAATGTGGTATTTGCATGCATTCCTTGTTTCCCGTCACAGTCCAAAGACCTGCAATTGCTCTCCCACCTGAGAATTTGTGTGAGTGTGCTATGTGATATATTGGCAAAATAGCCAGAGTTGGTTTCTGCCTTGTACATATTATGGTCAGGATAAGTTATAGCTCACTATTACTGCCATGCACTGGCAAAATCAATTCAGAAATGAATGAATTATTTTAGAAACCATGGTCAAGTGACTACTCACGCTACACAATAGAGATGCCAGTTATATATTGTATGTGCTTGAACATAATTGGTCTGGTTGACATACCACAACATGGGTGCTCACAATATACATGTTCATGACCATGACAAACAGTTTTAAACCTTTGACATTTTGCAATAAATCTTTACCCATTCAAAACAAAAACAATATGGTCACAGGCTTCTCAAAATGTCACTGAAACTACAAAGAAAAGGTGAAGCCATAACTAGGTACAAATATGGTTGGAAAAACGGGAACAAAATGGTCTGTCTATTTTACAGAGAGAATTGGAGATACGTAATGTATGTAATTTACCGTTGTGTGTTTATTTAAAGGTTCTGCCAGTAAACATTTCCTAAGATACTTCTGTCATTGGCAATTTAGTTGTAAGTGTATTGCTGTATTATAGTTAGTTTTCTGAATACGGCAACACCCGATGTGTGATGTACGATGCATAATTATTGTGGTCGCAGCATAGTGAATTTCAGGAAAATTGACTTGTGAGACTGCATGCACTGCTAAACAGCTGATTGAAATTTCTGCCGTGACAGAAATTCTTCCTACGATACAACAGCCCAGTTCTAAGATGCAATCATAACCCCCTGTCATACTGCACGTGTAACAACAGCCGATGAAGCTGAAATTCGGGCCAAATAAATTAATTAATTTTTACTGCAAGTTGGGCTAAACATCATGCCAGAATCATACAGTGTATGTCCAGCATTTTATATATATATATATATATATATATATATATATATATATATATATATATATATATATATATATATATATATATATATATATATATATCCATCCATCCATTTTCCAACCCGCTGAATCCGAACACAGGGTCACGGGGGTCTGCTGGAGCCAATCCCAGCCAACACAGGGCACAAGACAGGGAACCAATCCCGGGCAGGGTGCCAACCCACCGCAGGACACACACAAACACACCCACACACCAAGCACACACTAGGGCCAATTTAGAATCGCCAATCCACCTAACCTGCATGTCTTTGGACTGTGGGAGGAAACTGGAGCGCCCGGAGGAAACCCACGCAGACACGGGGAGAACATGCAAACTCCACGCAGGGAGGACCCGGGAAGTGAACCCGGGTCCCCAGATCTCTCAACTGCGAGGCAGCAGCGCTACCCACTGCGCCACCGTGCCGCCCTATATATATATATATATATATATATATATATATATATATATATTTATATATTTATATATACACATATATTGTGGGATATGGCCGGCCTGTCACCCTGGCCAACACCCCCAGGCCGCCAGATGGAGCTGTCCCTGCTGCATGGAAGTGCCCCGAATACCAGCAGGGAATCATGGACTATGAAGTTTTCCTTTACAGCCCTGCTGGATATCACAGCGGCCAACAGATGACGCTGCAGGGAGGCCCAGAGAGTTATTTGTGCCCTATAACCCGGAAGTTCGTCGTAGGCGAGTTCCGGGTTGAAGAAAAGGACTTTTTATCTGACCCGGAAGTGATAAGAAATCACATGGACTGTAGGATGGGAAACACTTCCGGGTCAGAGAAGTGATAAGAAATCACATGGACTGTAGGATGGGAAACACTTCCGGGTCAGGGAATATAAAAGGACTATGGGAAATACCAGACGTCGAGCTGAGCTGGGTGGAAGGAGGGCAACGCGTCTGGGAGTGGAGGATTGTGTTTTGGTTATTGATTATTACTGAGTATTGTGGAGAGGAGGGTGCTTTGTGCACAATTATTATTATTATTATTAATAAACCACTATTTGGACTTTTACCTGATGTCTGACGTCTAGTCTGAGGGCTCAAGGGGTCACGGAGACCTTAATCTTTCACAATATATATATATATATATATATATATATATATATATATATATATATATATAGGAGTGCAGTGGAGTGTGTACACCTGATGAGCCCAGAATGAGGGCGAAACACGTGTCGTGTACTCTTTGCATTTATTTGACAGTAAACTATTTCAACCATTCTATGATCTGCTCTTCACAAAACTGAGGGCACCGTGGCGGATGTTAGCAGATTGCTGGCCAACCACAAAGCGTTACCTGGTAGGTAACCACCCACACTATCAGATTGTGACACAGACTTCGAATGCCGTGAATATATATATATATATATATATATATATATATATATTGTGAGCTGGGGGGCTGTTCGCACCCCTACAGGTTAAAAAAGACGCTGAAAGACTACCTTCACATTGCTCCCTTGCTTTCTGGGCTTACTTGCGGCTGATGTATCACACGATCCACGCGGTACTTCGCAGACTTAAAAGTCCAAACAGCACCTGCCAGTTTTTGATTGTTTCTTTGCTTTTCTCTCTCTCTCTCAGACCTCCCCTGCTCTTGACACACACTCCTTTGAAGAAGAAGATATGCTTGCTTTCTTTTAAATTGTGAGACGGAAGGAACTGTCATCCCCGTCTTGCCAAGGAGTTTAAACCTTTGAAAAAAAGAGGCATATATTTATTTGCAGTGTTTGAATAAAGTTCCTGTCTCTACAACCTCCTGTGCTTCTGTGCAAATCTGTGACCCAAGTGTGACAATATATATATATATATATATATATATATATATATATATATATATATATATATATATTCATTGCATTCGTAGTCTGAGTCCCGACTTGAATTGTGTGGGTGGTTCATGCACTTGGGAAGTGTGTGGAATCACAAAAAACAAAAAAGGTAAAGGTTTTGGTCTAGGGGTAAGATGAAATTACAAATTTCTTATAACTGATGAATGATAAAACAAGAGTATTTGAACAGTTCATATAGCATGACCCCAGTCCAGCTTGAGGAACTGAGAGTCAGATGACACTTTTGTGTTGTTGATCCGAGATGTGTATTGTTGTCACTTATTGGCTTGAGCTTCACTCCAGCCTCTTCCTTCACATGTTTCTTGCTTTTGGAAATGGCTGCTTGGTTAACAACACTAATATTGTGCAGCAGCATTACTGATGGGCATTGTGGGGGGCTGTCAGGCTGTTCTTGAACCCAACACTAAGAAAGCCCAGATATCAGGACAGAATTGTTTATTAGTACAAATTAGAGGTCACAGGAGTAAGTGATAAGAGAAAGTGCCTTACAATGCAAAATAATAAGAAATGATAAATCTAATAATAATAAATCTGTTCAGACCTGACTATAAATACCAACAAGATCCTTCCACTAACTCTCACAGATCCTCTCCACCTAACCTGCATTTCTTTGAACTATGGGAGGAAATCAGAGCACCTGGAGAAAACCCATGCAGACATAGGGACAACATGCAAACTCCATGCAAGGAAGCAAACGAGGTTTGAACTTTAAACGGTTACTAGCAGTCAAATCATAAATAGATTCCAGCAGTATATCACTGTCAATAGAAATTTTTAATGTAAAATTTAGTAAAGCTGAGAGAAATAAATTCTTGGAGTGCAGTGTGAGGATTTGATAATTTTTGAAAGGACATAATGAAAGGTCATTTAACTAAGTCAGTTGACTATTCAAAAAATACTAGTTAGTAACTGACTTTCCTTAACTGTTCTGTTTCATTGACTATTTTCTAATTTAAAAATGAGAAATTTTGCATGTTACTATATTTGAGTTATTCCCTATATTTTCGAGAAACAAACACAATGTGCATTGTCTGAAGGAGTGTGGGAATGTTAATACAGAGTGGAAAGTATTTAATTCATGTAATGACCATAGAAAAAATGACAAATTATATATATTTTTTAAATTTTTGCTCGTCTTGCAAAACACTCGTAAACCAAGTTACTCATAAACCGAGGTTCCACTGTATACACAAACAATTTTCAAATTGCCACCAGGCTTCCCAGGTGGTCTCTATGTGTCTGAAAGGAGAATGTAGTCATGATGTTCAGGCTTTGTTCTTTTTACTGTCTCAGCCCACTTTTGTTTTTTTCACTTTTAAAAAGGCTGACATATGCCTTAATAAACAATGACACTCTGCTGTCATCTAAAAGAACATGCTCATCTTTAGAAAAGTGTGTGTTATGATGCATGTTTTCATTTATTTTGTATTTATCTTACAAAAAATAATGTATCCTATTTTGTGCAAATGTGTTTTATCTTACTTGATTATGAAATTATGCTATCATAATTACTTTACTTTTCACAAATGTACTGTATTTCTTCCCATTGAAGGACCAACAACAGCACCATTACAACACAACAGCACCAATTGTTTTTCAATCAGCTTAGGGAGCTTTTTTGTAGGTGACTTTAGGGGCAGGGTTAGCAAAGTGTACTTTATATATAAAGTGGCTAATTTAAGAATGTTTTTGGTAATCCTGTGGGAAACTCATCCAGAGTTGTTGACTTATTTTTTTTGTTATGATATGGGTGTTCATTTAGATTTCACCCCAGAAACCTATTTGAATCTACCTCTTTAGCAACAACCTGTGCTCCTAGTCAATAAAAATGGTATGCTTTATCACTTTTGTTCCTCTGTGCTTGACTTCAAAGCACTGTGGTCAACAGATAGCAAACTCTAAGGGTGCAAGTAGTTAGTGTGAAACTGACAAATGAAGCTGTCTCTGATTTCCGGTGCATTTAAAGCAGGATGACACTTAACAAAAATAGGCTTGATGACCTGTCAACTTTTCTGTGGTTAGTCTAGTTAGGTTGGTCCTAACTTGCTAGGTTGAAGTTTGGGATTTCTGCTCCTTAGCTCTGTCATTTACCAATCTGCTTTTATATCTGCACAGTGAATGCTTGCTTAACTAATGCATAAATAGTGATCTGTGTAGTTTGCTGGCATGCCATGAATAACTTATCAGGAACCATCAAACAGTGTCTTTTTCTATGAACTTGACACATTGTTCAGCCGCTTTTTTGCTGAACAAACACTGAACCTGGTGCATGCAATGATATTCCCCTGCACATCTTGGCACAATTTAAAATTCAACAGGCAGACTGCAGAGTTGTTTTTCCTTTATTCTTAGTTTAGCTTTCATCACCTGTGTCATGTCCCACATGTTGCTCAGATCAAATGTGTGCACTTTGCTTGTTTGTTTCCATCACAATAATGGAAAACAAAAGTATCTAGTATCTGAGCAGATCACGCAAAGCCAAAACCAACATGATAGTTGATGACGTGATATGAGGTTCTTAACTAAATGTCATGTATAGCATCTTGGAACATGTTCTTATTTAGTTAAGACTCCAAGAAACCGCTTTTTCAAGAATACATATTAATATATGTCTTCAAAAGGTATTCTTATTTGTATAGTACTTGTAAAGATCAAAATATTATTCTGCTTTGTAATAAACCACTACAGAATCTGTCAGTTTCTCATTTCAGATTTTTTAAACCCATTTTGAGGAAATTACCTTTAGCTACGGCTCTACTTAACTATAAAAAAAATCAGTAAGCTTTACCTTTAGTGGTGAGGTTTGGACTGAAGAGATTAGTATCTGTTTGAAACTTTGTGACCATCAGCTCATTAATGTTTTGGTGACATCCTGTCCACAAGGAGTTTACTTCCTTTTCTTAAATCTTACTTACAAATCTACTTGTCCCTTTCTTTCAATGGTATAAAGCTGGCAGTAAATTATATTTTTTTCAACATTGTTTATAATAAAATAAACCTTTTTATTGCAAAATTAGTCTTTTTATATGGTTAGGATCAAAAATGTGGACTACTTGACAAAGTTGAAAATGAAACATTGATTACAGGCACTTTCTTGGATATTTTACAACTTGTCTTTTGGGTGCTGCCTTTGTCATTATAACTTTTCAGTAGAACTTCTTTTTTAGTATAACTTTTTTTTAACTATTCAGTGAAACATTAGACATTACAAGCCAGAGTTTATAACTTTAATGAACACATGGTTATGTTTTTGCAACATTTATCTACTTAATTAACCAGCACCTCAGGACCGTTACTAAATTAGTCATCTATAAAGTATTGAAGTCGGACGTCAGTTTTTGTCAGTCCTAGCTCTTTTCAGTGCCTTGTGGTTGAGCAGGTTGCTCCTCAATTACCTTGGGGTATCATCATCATTTATTAATACCTTCGCCCAGTGCAACATTTTTAACACCTATTTAAAATACTATTACTCCTCAGCTCTGCCACATTTCCTGAGTGGGATTTTAATGCACAGATTAATCATACTAAGAACTGTCAATGCAAATGCATTTTTTGCCCTTTTGGCTTGATATTAATTCAATCTGCATACTGGCTTTAAATTTCATAATAGTAGATATAGTTTATTTTATTTTCAAATATTAATATTTCTGTTTACTTTGTTACAGTGTGTGTATCCTTTCTTTATGAAAACTGGAGTCTTTGACTCCTGATTTTGTATATGACTCATTAAACATCACTTCTGTGATAATTTGGTAACTGAAAATGTAATTGCATTCTAGCATAAATTGTTTACTTCTGTACTCGATGAGCTTCATATCCATAAAGAAAATTTAAAACTACATATGTTTAATTACAGAGGTTCATTATTTTGGTTAGAACTATATGTTATTGTGCTGTACTACACTATTCTGTCATCGCTAAAGCATTATTTTTACTTCAGATTCCTTGGTAAAACCTGTTTCTAGTAATTGCATTGATAAACCTAATTAGTTTCTGACATTTTCATGCAAGGAAATTTAATAATTTAAAAAATCACCTGCACTCAGGTCTCAATCCAGATGGTTTGTCATGTGGTGAGTGCGGCAATGCGCTATCAACGCATACTCCCAACCTGACCCAGTAGTTGAAATTTACCAGTAAGGTGAGAAGCCCAATTTAGTATTCTGTAATTATCACAACATCCATCCATCCATCCATTATCCAACCCGCTATATCCTAACAACAGGGTCACAGGGGTCTGCTGGAGCCAATCCCAGCCAACACAGGGTGCAAGGCAGGAAACAAACCCCGGGCAGGGCGCCAGCCCACCGCAGAATTATCACAACAGAATTTTGTCAATCATAATTTTAATCATAATTTCATACATTTCATAAACTTAACATTTTGACCTTCTTTAAATCTATTTTGTGAACCTGGGGTACAAGGACATTAGAGGGCCATGGGGTCAGTTTAAAAGATTGCTTCACAAAATGCAGAGCAATATTGTGTTAAGACTAGAAGCAGTTACAGTAACCAATTCATTTTTGACAATGAGAAGAGTTTAGAAAACACGACTCAAGAATTTCCAGGTCTATAATGTACAAGGAAAATGACAGCAGCATTAACTTTAATGTACAAGATCATGTTGTAATATGGCAGCAGTCAAAAGAGAAATTAGAAATTCTAAAAGACAGCTTTAGAACAATATTGCTGAGAATGTAAAAACTATTCCTTAAGGGGTCTTTTAGTACATTAGCTTTAATAGGCTAGGCAGGAGGTGTATTAAGAACTATGGGACAAAATGTACTGGTCAAGCGATATTGGTGAAAATAGCACTGTGGTGCCCTCTAACATCACAATAACCAAATAGGAACAGAGCAGCAGGAGTGTAATCTTCACTCTGCCATGCCTGGTGGTCAGTTGACAAAGTCCTGCAGCTGATGTGGCTTTCTGGAAAGGGTGTAGTAGGGGGCCAGGCAGAAGTGATGCCAGCCTTCTTTCTGCTGGTGTTTCTCCTTTCTTCTGAAGGAAACAGAAACCATGTGAAAAACTGTTTCACCCTGTTTTGTTGTGGATGGGTCCAATGGTGACCCTACCATCACCGTAGGACCTTTAATGTAGACCTAAGTACAGTAACCCAAATCTTTCCCTTTTGCTCTATTAAGTTACATTTACCAGCCTTTTGCAGAGATGAGCCTGTGGTTAGCAGCTCCGCTTGCAGTCACTGTCAGGATGCATTAGAGTGGACCGTGTTTTGATGGTTATGATACCATCATGTATTTGTGATGGCTAAGATACATCCTTCCTTCTCTTATCTGTACACCTCAGATGGTTTAGTAGTAAGAGTTCAAGGCAATGAGTAAAGTGGATTCAAAAATGTATTCTTTCATTCCTGGGGCCATGATTTTGATGGGTTTTTGTTGCTATGGGGTTGCTATGCAGGGCTAACCAGTAGTTTGTGGGGTGTGACATTCTGGTGGTCCAAGATGGTGAATGTTTCAGAACTCTTGGGCATGTACTTTCTTTTTTCATGATCTGTTAGGCTTTTTTTTTTTTTAATTCTGTTCTGATTTTTGAAAATGAATTAGGGCTTAGTATTTTGGTTTTGTCACTCTCTAACTTTTGGGTGACATACGGAAACTTGTCATTTTCATCTGAATAATGAAAAATACTAAAAAGTAGCTTTTTGTTATGAAACATTATTCTTTTTCCAGCAAGCTGGTGTAGTTTTTTTAAATTGCACATATGGTAGTAATTGGGATTTGAAATTAAAATGAAGCCTCAGAATTATTTATGGTCAAAGTCTCCTGCAATTTCCCAAAAGCATCCGAAAGAGCAGTTCTTCAGTCTGCTAGAGTACTCATCTGTTATGATTTTTAATCAGTTTCAGATGACGAAATCTAAGTGAAAAACCTCAGTGTTTACCTGAATTATTTATGGAATCAGTTGCATAATTACCTATTTTTTGCTTGGACATAATTCAGACTGTAGTAAGTATATGACCTGACTATT
Organism: Erpetoichthys calabaricus; assembly: GCF_900747795.2. NCBI lineage: Eukaryota > Metazoa > Chordata > Cladistia > Polypteriformes > Polypteridae > Erpetoichthys > Erpetoichthys calabaricus. The sequence continues at coordinate 74,320,577 of NC_041403.2, read as the reverse complement.
GATTAGCAGCCAAAAAGGGCCTACATCACAGACACCAAGGGAACTGTTTTGAAAAGAAAAGTGCTCAGGAAAATCTTTTCCTTGTTTGGTACGTAATATTTGTTTTTTTTTCCCATCAGGATATTCTAAAATTATAAGTAGGTCTCAGTTTCTACAAATGACTGAAAGAGACACTGTTTTATTGGCCATAAATGATTTCAGAAACAAGCCTAGAAAATGAAGACTAGCATCTATATAATCACATCATATATTACTTGTGAATAAAACTGGAGATTTATTTTTATTTTTCTCCAAAAAGAAGACAGATTGTAGACTGATTTATATCCTTACATACTGTATATGTATTATATTTGTGGTTCATTGATCCTTTCACATGCTTTTGGAGATCTTTGCTGCAAATTAAACATCATTTGACTTAAAGAAGGAGGCCCATGGCACAGCAATGAGCCATACCTTATGATCTGGGCATGATATAAAATAACAATGAAAATGAGGGACTGTCTTTCATTTTGGGTATTCTATCTTGCAGTTTGTGCATTGTTGAAATATGCATTTATTGTGACAGTAAACATTTATGATCAGCAAAGATGGTGGCCAGCAGTTTGAAATGAAGAGTCATAAATATATACAGTAGCTAGGAAGGCTGAAACTAAACAAGAATAAAGAATGGCCTAATGAGGCTTTACAAAAAGACAGCAAACCCTAAAAGAGACTTAAAATAACTGAAAAGAGCCTTAATAGAATCTGACTTGAACATTGCTCCATTATGTACAGAATATTGTACTGTATATATTTTGCATCTGATCATGGTATTCACTGCATAATACTAGCCCAGTGTCTGCATGGTAGAATAAAGGGCCTTAGATTTTCACATGCAAAGTTTTCAGTGTTTTAAAAACATGTTTACAAGTAATTCATTTTTTGTTTTTCTGCATGGCTGGATTATTGCCATGTATCCATGCAGTTAGTAGAGATAAATGTAGTAGTGTGTACTTTATGCTGGTATTGTTTTCTCTCGCCCTGTGGGACTCATATACTGACAATGGTACCCATGGAACCAAACAAATTCCTCCACCTCCTAATTCATTTTACAGATTCTTTGCAAGGCAAGCTGCATAGCTTAACCCACCTTATCACAGAGGTCAGCAAACTATTGAAATATATTAAAATAATCACTAATATCCCACAGTTGGCATTATCTAGTTCTGGCTTTTCTAAAAGCATGTATAAAATCACAAAGTGAAAACAAAATAAAGTGTGTAAGTAATCATAGTAATAAAATGTCTAGCTGCAAATTTAGTTTCTAATGTTTCTTTCAGTTAACAGATTATCTAGAAAGTGAAGCACATTCTACGCAGTAAAAATGAGAATCTCTCTCTTAACTGCATGCATAATAAATAATGAAACACTAGTAAGTTCCCCAGTGGCTATATTGTATATTTCCATTCTTTAATGTCTGGCTTGAAGGGCAATAGTAGATACTTAATTCACCAGTAATTGTAATTATTGCAACAAAAGTAATGTATTATACTTCTTTGGCAAAAGACTGGGCCTCTGTTTGCAGTTCTGCTGCATATCCTTAAAGGGGCCTAGCTTAAGAAGCTTTAACAAGTTCTGGGAAGTCCTTCTCATTGCTATGGACTACTCTGTTCTACATTACAGTTGGCAGTTTTTTTTGTCTTACCCTTGAACCCTTTTAGCATCTGTATATAATTTTGTAAATACATAGGACAAAATATACTGTAATGTAAATACTTACACTTAATTTAATTTCTTGTTAATTTTCTGGACTGCAGTCTTTGAGCTGCCCTGTACTTATTGCAGATGTAGTGCAACGAGGGTGCATGTGGGTAAAGAGAAGTAGCTGCTGTGCAAACTAGCAAGTGTGTTGACCCTGACTTGAGTTTGTTTTTGTGCATCATATTGCCTAAGTAACTTTAAGAATACTACTTTTCATAAACCTGCAAACTCAACTCCTAGAATTATTCCTTCGGAGAACTATTTTAAAATGCATTTTGAAACTCTTGGTGTTGGTACATGTTTGAAATCACCTGTGATGTACTAGGTGATCATTAGCATCATGCAAAATTTACGATACCATATGTGCAAGATTTAATTCAAGAAACAAAAAGTCAGTTTTATTGTAGTTGAAATATTTGAAATGTTATATTTAATTAACATGTCAATTTTCCTTATAGGGTCAGGCTTTCTTCTAAATAGTTGTGCTTAATATTAAGCAATTTATCATCCTAATACCCCTTTCCAACTAATACAATTTCAAACAGTTTGCTATTAAGATGGATCCATAAATGCATGTTGCTGTGGTTGAGGAAAGAGTTTTAAAATTTATTCCTTTATCACAGAAAAATATTATAGAAGCACTGAAGCCCAGAGTACAAAATAAAACAATTCTTTTCTCGTATACTTAGATATTAATTAATGGTAATGGTTTCTAGACAGACTGTGCATGCTCATATGGATTACAAGGTTTAATTTTCTTAGATCTTCATAATAACAATTTGCATTTATATAGCACTTTTCTCACTACTCAAACCGCTCAGCAATTACAGGTTAAGGGCCTTGCTCAAGGGCCCAACAGAGCAGAGTCCCTAGTGGCATTTACGGGATTTGAACCGGCAACCTCCCGATTGCCAGAGCAGATCCCTAGCCTCAGAGCCACCACTCTGTATTGAAGTTCAAAAGACAATGAAATCTCAATCTTGTGGTGTATTTTTTTTTTTTGTGGAGAACACGTTAACGAAAAGGTTAAATGAACAAATTGCTTGATTTACATGGCACACACAGATCACTTGAAACAAAAAACTAAATTCCTGTTTGATTTACGTTTTTAATGCTTAAAAAGTTTTATTTCCACGTGCCACTGTGTCTCCACATTTTCCTCATTGTTTTTGTCATGTATTCATGCAAGAACCAAATGTTTCTATTTCGTGCTGTCCTTTTTAAAACACAGTGACCAGTGTTACTCAGATTAGTGTTGCTCTGTATGGCAGCAATGTTTATTAATACAGATAACCTTAAATAAAGTTTGACGTTCATATCCTGTAGCAGAAAAATGGAAGGCTGATCTCTTTTGTTAAGTTTACTGGAATGTAATGGTTTTCCTGTAGATTTACCATATATGATAAAGGCTAATCTGCAACTCTGGATAAGGAGAGAAAAGCCTGTTTATCCAGAGTTATAGTGAAGGGGCTGAGACAAAAGGCTTTACATTTGACATTCCCCTTAATATTCTGCTCAATTTTTAAAATCTGTTTCTATCATGACAGCTTGGTTTGCTTATGTTCACTGCTAACAGATCAATTAAGAGTGTAACTTTTAACACCTTTGCATAGTGTAGTCCATGTTGCAATTTGAAAGTAAAACCTAAAGAGAAAGGTGTTCTTGTACATCTTATACATCTCTAGTTTTCAGTGTTTTATTGTTAAAAAATATTATATTTAAGAATAATAGTTTTTAGATCTTTTTGTACTTGTTTATGGCAACATTAAACAAACTATTCTTTGCCCCTATCATTCATCCATGTTGCTTCTTGTTTGCAAAGTGCTGACATTGCTGAATTTTGATTTTCTTTTCTGTTATTTGAATGAATCATTACAAAATGCAACTTCACTAAAGAGTAAAAATCATTGTCAGGTTTTATGATGTTCAAGACCACACTCTGGTAGAATGGTTCGCTGTACTGTTATATATAATATATAGAAGGTTTAAAAGCACCCAACATGTTCACTGATTTTGTGTTCACCAGGTGATGGGATTATGAAAATGCCTTATGCATGCTCAAGCTCATAAATCAAGTTTAACTTAGGAAAATGGTACTACAAATTGACATTTATAGCTGGATTGTAAAGTATTTTTCCAGTCTTTAAGATATTTTCCAACTTTCACTCGCTGCCATCACTTTTCTTCCTTAAATGTCAAAAGTCAATTAAAGAACAGGAACACCAGAATTGATAACAGTGTTTGCCCACCATCTGTTTTCTGCACAACCATAAGAGTTTTCTGCACTGATCTGATGAATATGCATGTCTAGGTGTGTTTTATTGAAATGGCTGTTTGGGGATTGTTAGGGAATGGTGTTTACTGTTGCCCTTATGTTGTAAAATTGCATCGGTGCTTTATTTTGTATAAGCTTCATCAAGTCAACTGCCATGCTACTGGTGTTGTTATGGCAGGAAAGTAATATAAAGTTAAGTACCCATTGCATCAGCAACACCTATTGTTACAATTTCATAAACCTTTACTGTATGAACTATTTGTAATACTTTGTCAGTTGTAACTAGTATTTACCCTTAGTATTTGACTTTATTATTCACAGGGCATTGACCAATAACAAAGTGACAAAAGCAGCTGCATTCTGTGTGCATCAGTGTAGACAGCAACAGCCAAGGAAAAGTGGATTGGAAGACAGAAGATACAAATTAAGGCCAATGGCTCAGTCTCAAGTTCTGGTTTTCACTCTGTTATCCCTATGGGGCTCTGTGTCTACTGGTAAGTAGGGTTTTACTTTATCATTAAAGGAACAGAAAAGTCTAACTAAATATGAAATTCATTTACGTCATATACTTTTTTGGGTGGATTTCCTGTAGTATTTTTTCCCAGACAGTATTGTGTAGAGTGTATGGATAACTATGGTCATTGTTGGAAATAATCAAGGGCAAGGGGCAAGAATGGTCCTAAATTAAACAGTTTTGCCTCTTTAAATACAACAGTAAGGATATAAGTTTACTCCCAAAATTACATATAATATTAGTAATCCTTTAACTTGTTTAGCTGCTCTATCATCACCCTTAAATTTAGCTTGACACTCTGATTCCATCTAATTTTGTGCTTTTTTTCTGCTTTTCCCTATCCTGCCATTATATGCTGACTACTTAAACACTTTGGTTAGTAAAGTAGACTGCTTCATTCTACCATGAAAACCTACTGCAAACTCCACTACAGCACTCATAGCTATTAAACAGACTATGCTACTGACCACTCAAACATGACAGTTACTGTATATTAACCCAAAATAGAAATGTGTGCTTATGAAATGTCTCAAGATATATTGTAGGGCTTATCAGCCATTCCCTTATAGTAACATCAGTGCTGCTTGTAATTTTGTAAGGGGAGCGAAAACATAAAAAGTACAAGCTCTTTGGCACTAATTGACCAGGCATAACCTGCATAAGGTGAATGGTTGCCTCTGATTGTTCAGCAATAGTATGACAGAAGAGAAAACATTGTTATGAAAAGAATCAAGAGATGAATGAGTAAATATATTCAAACAAAGCAGAGATCAAAACCAAAAGAGACAAACATATCCGAAGAATCAAAACAAAAAACCAAAATCTTAATTATAAAAATCTGAGAAGCAAAGTGTCAGAATATCAGATGATTTCTAGGACAACACCAAACTTTGAAGAGAGAAATGAGCAATGACATGTTATAATGTTGTAGGCTAATTGCATCATTCCATAATGCCACTGTTTCTATCAAAAGATGACAATAACTGGAATGAATAATCACAAAATGGCAGCAGTCATAACCAGATCAAATAACGAAAGTGGCAGCATTGACCTTATATTAAAGTCAAAATATTAAAACTAAACAGCAACAGAATGGGTCAAAACTTACAAAACATGCATGAAACCTCTATGGAGGAGTACAATCATGTAAGAGTCATGACACTTATGAAGGTGGTGGTGGTCCTTATTTTCCAGAATTGTGTTTATAAACATAGAAACATACTGTAAGTAGCTGTTATGCTTTACTATTAAATCCTTTAAATAAAAGACAATATCAAATTTTCACTTTTAGAACTTCTTAAAAGTATACTCCACCCAAAAAGAACATTTTTATGTGTTACTTACCCCTTGTGTTTTGTAGTCTTCCTGTTATTTTAATGGCTTTGATTTTTCCAGTAGTATTTATTTAGTGATAAATGCTTGTGTTTTGTATCCTGTGAGCAAATAATGTTTTAACTGACTTGTGGATTATATGACATCAGTAAAATGAGTTTTTTATTATTCTGTGGATGTTTTTCATATCATTTGATGTTGTACATTATTGATTATCACAGGCTTGTTTTATATCATAAATATTTTCGTCTCCATTCTCCATGAAAACATAAAAGAAAGATTTTTATTGGTCATCACTTCAAAATGGGGTTAGAGTCATATAAAAATTATCATTCTTGGGTGGAGTGTTCCTTTAAGCAATGTATTTCCTATAGATTAAACACTTCCACCTGGCTTCAAATCCATGTACACTTTGACAGCTGCCTAAACACTAAGGTAGACATAAAATAAATGTGAAAAACAATATGTTAATGTGGTATTAATAAATGTTTGATATTTTACTTGGGTACATGTGCCATAAAGCAAAGTATTTTTTATTGGACTGAAATATATATTGCAGTAAAAAAATGCGGTTTTTGAGTAGGTTTGGTTTATGTACTGAAATTAATGTCCACAGGCCTATTGGAATTAAAATGCAGCAATATTATAGTGTATGCTGATGCTTTGGCAGAGTACTCTTAGTTCCAGAGAATGTTTGTAGTGTTTCCTACTTTGGCCATCACTGTCAGAATATTTTGGTTTTGATTAGCTCTTAAAATAGGAGAATTAAATTGAATATATGCTTTATACTTACTTAATTATCATACGTTACTCAAATGAGGTGTCAGGTGTATCTTTACATTTATGGGTCTGATCACACTAGCTGAGTAATATGATTCCAGTCGCTGATGGTGTGGCCTAGAGAAGAAGATCTTGTAATGGCCTGCATGAGAGTATCAAGTAGGCCCAACACTGAAGTTAGGTAGCAAAAGTTACCTGAAGGCTTTATGTTGCATTACATCAGTTAAAATAAGCGATGGCAAGCAAACGTCCACTGTAAAAGTATGACAAATAGGAACCTCTGCTCTAAATATGTCTGAATATAAAAAAAAAAAACATTTAGCAGTATTCCTAAATTTACCAACATCTTTTAGAAGTTTAACAAATGCCCATAATACTTGGTAACACCCTGTCAAGGAGTATGAATGATATGTTGACTCTTGAGCAGGTGGAAATGTTTCAACAGAATGGAATTCAAAAAACCACGAAGCGCTGTTTGATGAGAAATACTTTGTCGGACAAACATAGCATTTGTCCTTTGTGGCTGAAGATTTATGATTTTATCTTGCTCTCCTTTTCATGACTTCTTGATAAACCTGATAAAAATGCAGTAAAATCTGTCGATCAATTAAGATTCAGAAGAATTTACAATGTACTATTATTTAATATGCTGCCAAAACAACTGCTGGTATTTTTAGCAATGCTCTCACCACCTTCCAAGAAAACAATATGTAATGCAGTTTGGCTATCTTTACTAAGTTATAGTGGTCTGCTGGGAAGTAATAAGAATATTGCCAACATTTTTAACCTATTTATAAATGATCTGTCACTGTCTATGAGATCACACTTTGTCACTTAAGTGCAGAGAGTCACATCCTGGCCCCATTTCTGTTAGTTGTTCTCCTGCATAACCTGCCCTTTGCATGTTTCCCCAGTTTCATTGTGCTTGGCAAGCAATTTTTTAAGTAAAAGCATCTGACTGATTCATATAATTTTTCTTATTTCTTGTTGAATTATAACTGAATCCTTTACCTGGTGCTTTTTATAGAAGATAACAAAACAGTACAAAAGTTCTATTCATTTTTCAGTTGTTCTGTATAGTTTTTCTCATATTACAGAGTGTGTGTTTCAGAAATGTTGAATATGTTTTACTGAGACACTATTTAAATTCTGTGGTAGCAGAAAGTGTTAATTCAGAGTATGTTAAAATTGCCCTCCATGTATTAGCATCCTGTCCAGGGTTGGTTCTTGACTTGCACCTGATGCTGCCAGGACAGGCTTTGGCTCCCAGCAATTGTATATTGGAGAATGTGCCTTTAGAAAATGAATGGGTTGTTTATTAGAAATAAAATCTACCTTCAATTTACTATTATTAATTTAGCATTTCATTGTGTCCAGGGTGACAGATAAAATCATTAAATTATAAATACTAATGCCATGTAGATTTTGTAGCAAGGAGGAGATAGTTCTACCCCTGGAGAGTCAGACTTGAGATCAGGCAAGCAGTAGACCTAATGTAGTGGCTTCTAATGACAGTTGGACTAAACAGTAACTGCACAAATCAGACTGGTATGATACAAAATTCATTACTAAAGTATCAAGAAACACAGGGCCTGATCTCCATGCAGACCAATAATCCAAAAGCAGTGTTTTCCATCCAATTTATGCATTTACAGGAAGCCATTGGAGTGAGATCAAGAGTGGCATGCTCTGACAATGTGAAGGGAAATATACGTAACTATATGCATCATTTCAATTTGCCGTTTGGTATATATTTTATGCTGTATTGTCATTATCCATATTTTTTCAGACTTTTTCTCACTTTAGTATTTTTGTAATGTCTTTTTCCTGTTCTATTGAGAAAAGTGTTATAATCTAATTGTTAATATAATTGATGATACTCTGGTTCTAACGATGTTTTGATGAAAAAGAGGAACTAAAAATGCAAAAATGACAAAAAACACTTTTGTCAGTTGACATCTTATTAAATAATTGCTTTTGGGCAATTGCTGTAAATATCTAGTAGAAGCAGGTAGCGCTATCTGAGGTACATTTACGTACACGATTTTTCCATTGTTGGATCCAGGCAGGTCAGAGACAGCTCCAGGGTTGGGATATCAGTTTGTCCCACACAAGCACAAACCCAGAGCTCACTCATACTAGGCCAGTCAACCTAATTTCCATGTATTTGGGGTCAGGAAGAAAACTGGAGTAACTTGGAGAAAACCAGTGTGTCGGCACAGTGAATGTGTAACATTTAATGTAGTGGCAGCTTGTTGGATTGATTTTTGTCTTGTGCTTAATTTTACAGTGGGATAGGTTACAGCTGTCTGTTACCTTGTAATAGACAAACCAATGTAAGAAAATGCATGAATGGACTTCTTTGAACAGAATATGAAAGTAAAGTAGTGGAGTATAGGTTCTAAGAAAGATCAATAAAATATTGCAGGATTAGGCAGATGTGAGCTCCAGAAGTTTCTAAAATTATGTTGAGATCAATATTTAAAAACATGCTATAGCCTCTTTTACAAAGCCAGCATACTGTATAGTCCTCAGATACTAGTTGTTGCAGTACATTTAATAAACATGGTATAGTCTTAAGAAGTTCTGTAGATGCCATCCTACTCCAAACAAAACATTACTGTTATCCTCTTGGTGACAGATTGACTTCTGTTTTAGCTATTTTGTTTGATTGTGTTGTGAAACCAAGGAAAACCATATACTGAAAAGCGCTGACAAGATACTTATCTCTTGATTTACACCTTACTTAATCCTGATAGAAGCAGTACATTTCAAAAGAACATAAATTAAGATTAAATCTTTATTTAACAAATAAAGAAAACAGAGGACAGTTTTCTAAGGGTTGGAAAACGCATGCGTGTCTTTAACTTATCCAGTTTCAGGCAGAATTTTATCTCAAAAGTTCACAAAACCTTGTAGAACATATGTGTCCTCATAGAATAATCACTTGTAAATTGAAAACTACACTGTCTGCATATCAGCTGGAAACTGGAAATTGTCTGGCTAATCACCTTGCCTTGGGTCATGGGGTGATGCAATGCACTGCATTCCTCCCTAAGTATTATTTTTGTAGTGTCTTTTGTTTATCACTTTTTTAGCAGAACTTTCTTGCAGTGCAAGTGTGGTTCTCAACTATTTGATTTGTTGCAAGTGCTCCCATGCCTTATTTGACTCGCCACCATTGAAACCTATTCACCCAATTGGCATTTAGCAACCCCACAATATTAATTAATCAATTATTTCAAAAATAATTTTGTGTATTAAAAAATTAAAGAGGTGCTCAATAATGCATTAATTAATGATGTGTAAACTGGGAGGTTAGTGTACAGTGCACAGTCAGGAGCTTTATTAAACTAAGTAGAAATGCCCATTGTAAAAGACGGGATATGAAACATATATATCACATGCTCCAATTAATCAACAATACAAAATAAAACCATCTTCATTCACTCAGCATTTCAGTTATTAAATCCTGTAAATACTGTATAATTTAATGTATAGCTGGGTATCATTCATCACCAAGGCACTTACTAGTATAAATTATGGCATCTTAATGAAAGGTGCTGCTCTAGATTGCCCTCATTTCAAAAGAATATGTATTCAGATCATGACACTAGATTCAGTTAATTATCGAAAGATAACATAAAATTGTCATTGACTTTATAGTAAATAAATGATATCGTTTTACTGATTAATAAAATATAATATTTATATATTAATAAAGTAAAGTATAATATTTATATATGCAATTTCTTTCCAAAGCTTATTCTTAAGTTATGAGTGCGTCTTAAAATTGGTGGCATTTTGAATTCATTCAATTTAACATTAAAATTTCTGAAGTGAATGTTTTTTATCAGTGTCTCTTGTAACTCATTAGCCAGTCCATCCTGAGTAGTTGGGACCGTCTGTGTTCTATATTTCTTGATGTACCATCCCACTTTGATAAAACTGAAAAAATGCCAGCAATGAGATGTTAATTGAATATAAGAGCAAAGAAAGAAATCTGTAAGTATGATTTGAGAGACAGCCTGATAATCTTTTTTAATAACAGATAATCTCATGTTAAGAGTACTATCTGGAATTTTCTTATCCTTCTCCCAGGATTACAGTTGAGAAACTTCAATGAGAGCTTTGCAAGAATGATGTCCGCTAATATAGTTGCGACAGGTCTGTTCGCATCACCCAGCGAAGTGATATGTCTGACATTTTTAATAGGTTCTGTTGTGCCTTTGAGTGATAAGAAGCGTAGCAGCTAAAGTTGATGGCTTTAGATCTGCTTCCTTTCAAAATGACTTGATATTCTTCCAGTGTGTTATTTAAGTGCCATGGGACTTAATCAAGTGTTCTGTTAGTCTTGAAAAAGGTTAAATCCATCAGAAATAATTGACCTGATCTTGTGTATTCATCGATTACCTGTAAATCATGCATATAGATTTTTTATCCCTGTTCATTTTTCTGTAGCAACCTTGATGAAGTCCTGGGACATTTCATATTTTTATTATTTTCAGCCCTAGTTTTACTTGTACTTAAAAAACAAAAATGTTTAAAATATTTTAAAGCAGTTAGCATTTATACAGTATAACACTTTAATTCATTCTTGGTGTGATTAATTTAATATATGTTCACAATACTACTAAGTACACTTTCCTATTTTACAGAGTGCTGAAGGATCATTTAGTTTCATATTTTGCAATAGGGTGACATGTTGGTGCAGCAGTTAGCATTGGAACATGGACTCGAGTTTGAATCCTGTCCTGTCTTTGTGGAATTAACATGCTTTCCCTTTCTACCTGTGAGTTTACAGCAGTGTCTCCAGTTTCTTCCCATAGTGCAAATACATTGTGCAATTTTGATTGGCCAGTATAAATTAGTGTGGTGGGAATAAGTAAGGGTGTATTACATTGGTGTGCTGTACAAGGAACTGACATTCCAGCTAGTATTATTTCCTGTTTTAAGCACATTTATGTTATGATAGCCTAAAGTGCCATATGACCGTCTGGTGGATAAAGCAGGCTTAGATAGTTTGATCAATAAATTGATAGTTGAATGGTTTTGCAAGGTAAATATATTATCAGAGTCTCATTAATACTAACTGTTTTCTTCATAATTGGGAATTTAGCATGACCACAGCGACTGCACATATTTATTGGTTTCTTCGGATACCTCAAATGACATCAGGCTTCAGAAACAACCTATCAGTTTTAAAATTACTTTATTAATTACATTATCAATTGACATATTTATTCAGTGGAAGGCATTCAAAAATTAGAAAGTCATAAAAATAGACTTGAAATAGAAACACAGTAGCCTTGAGGCCTTTGCCTTGAATCTAATATCACTGATAACGCTTTAACAGGAGTAATGCCAGATGGAATTACATTGGGCAATGAAACTTCTGTTCTGGTATTCTGTACATCACTACTTGCACGAAGGCTAACTCTGGTCAACTGAGAGAACCCTAATCCACCTTCCAGTACTCAGTTGAAAAGTGATACTTGATATTATTTCAAACTGGAAAAAAATCATTTTTCTTATCGAGGTTCAGTTCAGATATTTTTTTATGTAATTCATTTATGAAATTATAAAATAAGAAGCCCAGTCTTTTTCAAAACTTTTAATTGTAATTTCTGTTTTATTATATACGAAAAATCACTTTTGTCACACAGCTCTCACACAGAGTGTTGAATTTCAATTTCATGGGTTATCTGCTTAACATTTTATTGTATTTTATTATATTTGCATTTTGTACTTTGGATTGTGTTTTGTTATTTTTTTTTTCCTTTAAATAAAATTACAAAAAAAAAACCCAAACATCCTGAGCAGCACAGTAGTGCAGGGGTTAGCATTGCTGCCTCACATATCCAGCACTGGCCACCTCAGAGAGCCTGAATTGTTTTAAACAAGTTTAATAATGTTATGTTGGTTATGTTATGATACAACCTATAGCCAGAATAGAACTGAACGTTTCAGTAGTTCAAATTGTGTTGACATGAGTGGATAAGTAAGTTGGAGTAAAACAAATTACAGTAATCCCTCCTCCATCGCGGGGGTTGCGTTCCAGAGCCACCCGCGAAATAAGAAAATCCGCGAAGTAGAAACCATATGTTTATATGGTTATTTTTATATTGTTATGCTTGGGTCACAGATTTGTGCAGAAACACAGGAGGTTGTAGAGAGGCAGGAACGTTATTCAAACACTGCAAACAAACATTTGTCTCTTTTTCAAAAGTTTAAACTGTGCTCCATGACAAGACAGAGATGACAGTTCCGTCTCACAATTAAAAGAATGCAAACATATCTTCCTCTTCAAAGGAGTCAGGAGCAGAGACTGTCATAAAGGCAGAGGAAAATCAATAGGGCTGTTTGGCTTTTAAGTATGCGAAGCACCGCGGCACAAAGCTGTTGAAGGCGGCAGCTCACACCCCCTCCGTCAAGAGCACAGAAAGAGAGAGAGAGACAGAGAAAAACAAGCAAGCAAAAATCAATACGTGCCCTTCGAGCTTTTAAGTATGCGAAGCACTGTGCAGCATGTCGCTTCAGGAAGCAGCTGCACAAAAGATAGCAACGTGAAGATAATCTTTCAGCATTTTTAGACTAGCGTCCGTATCGTCTAGGTGTGCGAACAGCCCCCCTGCTCAATCCCCCTACGTCAGGATCAGAGAAAGTCAGCGCAAGAGAAAGAGAAATGTAAGCTGGGTAGCTTCTCAGCCATCTGCCAATAACGTCCCTTGTATGAAATCAACTGGGCAAACCAACTGAGGAAGCATGTACCAGAAATTAAAAGACCCATTGTCCGCAGAAACCCGCGAAGCAGCGAAAAATCCGCGATATATATTTAAATATGCTTACATATAAAATCCGCGGTGGAGTGAAGCCGCGAAAGGCGAAGCGCGATATAGCGAGGGATTACTGTAGTAAGAGGCTCTCGAATTGAGATACTTCGAAGCTTACTGTATGCTACTCTGGGACGCGTGTGGCTGATTTATTTTGAAGTAGACGTTGTAGATGTGGTAGATGAGGTACATAAGAAGAACGTTAATCTCAGACCCTTGGCCTTGTTTTTTATACAGACATATTTTCTCATTCAATGTTTTTAGATCAAAATGACAGATTTACTCTCATATCCACACCGATGCTGTTGACTTTTGAATTTTTCTTTCACAGTTCCCTTACAGTAGACAAATAAGTACAAAACTGAATATATTGGTATTTTTCCTGGGTTCAGTCACATAGCCTTCCTTTGATGTGTTGCCTGTAATTGACATAAGACCCCTATATGCTTATGCACATGCCTGCCTTTTCTTCTACTACCTCAGAATATACCTTTTTATAAGTCCTGAGTTGTTTTTGAGGCTAGCAGTTTTGATGTTCAATTTGCCTTTGTAGGTGTTTCCAGGTTAGAGTTGTGGACCCTTGGGACTATAGATTGGATTAAGTGGGTAGATCCTGGTGTTGCTTTGTTTATTAATATTAGTCCTTCCCTAACAGTCTAACAGAACAAATAATCCTAGCCTCCACCAGGCTTGTGAGTCCATGACGACAGTACCAGCCTGATCTGTACAGCTATTAAGAAAGTATTTTATAAAATGGTTACCAGGCACCTTGGCAATATCCTGCAGTATCTTCATAAATGAGTAATTACTAAGTACTGAGGTACTACTCTAAATGCCACTACCTTTATGAAAATAAAGACTCTCTATCTTAGGGTCATGTAAGTACTACAATAGTATATCTGCATATGAAATACTGTATATTGAATCAATCTTAGCCAAGTAGCAAAACTTAATTACCTCATTCTACGGTCTTTAGCAGTATATTTGCTGACATTGTAGTCCCTAACCGGACATTAACGTTTGTGATTTTGACCCCCTTACCTTTATGCAATATTTAATAACCAATCATTTTAAGGCAAGATCGATGAAGTTTATATGGCTTATCAATATTTTATTGGCTGGAAAAAGTGTTCTATGGGCATACAGTATAAATAAGAAATACAAAACCAGTATTAACGTTTGACCCCTTTGAAATATGTTAGTCACTCTACTGCAGTGTCCTTTATTTGTACTGAATCATTAAAGTCCATAGGCCTACACTTATTATTTGCTGTAGTTAATTTAGAATTTTCTGAGTCACTAACCAGTGTTGTAGTTTTTGTGATCATAGTCCCAAAATTCTAAGAGCTTTGGGACTAGATTTTTTTTCTTTTTTTGTTACTCAACATACACCCACTTTACTAATCGAGATAATTAACTGCATTGTCAACTTTATCCATCTGTTCATGAATCAGTACTGGGGCTAGATCATATGCATACGGCCATGTTTATGCCAAAAGGTTTGGAAACACATTTGCAGCCTGTTATAGAAGTGAGATAAACAATGGAGGACAGCATCTGTTGTGAGTAAAACTAATTTGTGCCTGTTATGTTTTCTTCATTACAGCTAGGGTGAGATCATACAAAACTTTTCCATTTTACAAGTTGTTCCACTGGAACACTTTTGTTCTTGCCAGCATTGTTTTTCCCTTTTGGTAAGTCAATAATCTCATACTTTGGGCTGAAAGATGTAAGGATACACAATGCAAGGAACAGATTGTGTTTTATACAGTTTCACTGCCATTAACATTCCTTATGTTTATCTCAAGAATTATTAAACGGGTACAGAGATTTCCGGTCTCTATCAGAAACAGCTGTTAATTGTCAGTGGGAAGACCCCTCGATGGGGAATCAGGTTGCCGAATCAACTGACCACTTTTTCCTGAGGATATATATTACATGTATTATTACAAAAGTTTTTGTTTTATACAGTTTGTTTTATACAAATTTCATTTACAAACATAAGGTTTTTAAAATAAAAGTGCTAGTAGATTCTCCACTTCTTATTTTGTAGCTTCTATTTTTATACCTAGTTAAAATCATAGAGAAATGAGTAGTAATAATAATAATAATAATAATAATAATAATAATAATAATAATTTTGGCTGTATGCCTTCAGTATGTTGGAATTCCTCTTAAAGCTTTCATATAAGAAAATAATAATAATAACAGTAATAACAACCAAAATCCAAATGCTGACAAAAGTAATAGGATTTACCTGTAAATACTCAATGGTCTGCGGTGGGTTGGCACCCTGCCCGGGATTGGTTCCCTGCCTTGTGCCCTGTGTTGGCTGGGATTGGCTCCAGCAGACCCCCGTGACCCTGTTTGGATTCAGCGGGTTGGAAAATGGATGGATGGATGGATACTCAATGGTTCCTTCTTTTGCCTGAGAACTGGAAAAAAATGCATACAGATAATGGAAGGATGGATGTGTTTGCTGATGAATAAATTAAAAAGGGTATATAAAAAGTTAAATCAGTGTCATGCAATACAACTGATAGACATTAGCATGTCTAACACAAGACCCAAACCAGTATTATTAATAGCCATTCATTCATCATTAAGTATGTCAATGATTCAGCCATTTATGAGAAATGATTCTAGAAGTTTTAGGTAAATTATGCTACCAGCCAATGATAATTTATCTACCTATAATTTATCTATCATACTTACAATACCTAACAGGTATCCCATTTAAGAAGGGAGAAGTTCTGTTAATGATGTTAAAGGTGATTACATAAAAGCAAATCTGGGTTGGAACACTAGTGCAAATGCAAGTAACCATTAATTGGTTTGTCATTTTTGAGTGTACATAATGTTACTTGTATGGCATCAGTCATTTATACAGCTTATTCCTGCTCTTATTTTGCTACATTAATGAGAGAGATCACTAGAATGTTCTTTAAATTAAATTAGTACTCCATCATTTTTTTATTTCCTAGATTTTATGCCTTAATTATAGTCAAATCACTTAACATGAATGTAATGGTGAGTAGAAAACTTGTGTGTGAGGTCCACAGCAGTAGGGTAATATTAATTTAAGTGCAAATTTACAAAACAGAGCATACACATAATATATACAGTACATTTAAATATAATATTTATATATCAGTCACAACAAGTTTTGTACAAAATAAACTCATTGCATAAGTAAACAATTAGACATAGTGACAATTCATATATTATACAGTGCATACTAATAGCATAAACTAGTTGTGGTGCAGTAGAACATAGAAATGAAGGAACAGCAGCATACATATGGGAGAGAGGTGGGGCATTGATAAGGGTTAGTGTCTGTCACTGTTCAGAGTTCAGCATCTTAATAGCTTGATGGAAGAAGCTGTTTCTGAGGCTGCTGATCTGGGACCTGAGGCTGTGGTATTGTCTGCCTAAAGTTAATAAAGTAAACAGCTCATGACCACGGCCATTCAGGATTTTCTTGGCTTTCTTTAGATGCCACATAACATATATTTTTTGCAGGCTAGTAACATCCTCTCCAATGATTTGATGGGTAGAATGTACTATCCTCTGCAAGGCTTTTCAATTGAGGGCAGTGCAGTTCCTATAATAGGCAGTGATGCCACCATTTAGGATACTTTCAGTGGTGCAGCTGTGAAATTATTTGAGGGTGTGCCAGAAGCTCTTTAACAGCTTGAGATAAAAAAAAGGTATTATTATGCACTTTTCACACTTTTTCATTGTGAACAGTCCATGAGAGATCTTTGGTGATATAAATACCAAGTAGCTTAAAACTGCTCATCCTTTTCACAGTAGTCACAATGATGGTGATAGGGGAGTGTATGCCTACTTGCTTCCTGAAGTCTACTATTATCTCTTTGGTCTTGGCCACATTGAGGTAGAGTCAGTTTTCCTGGCAACAGTGTGCAAGGCTCTGATTTCCTTTCAGTATTTAGTCTTGTCACTGTTTGAAACAAGACTCATATTTGTAGCATTTGGTATAGAACTCTGAACAGCAGTGCTACTGATTGTGATCTGTTAGAATAAAAATGCAATGCATTTTATTACGATATGCATTATAAAGTATATTCCAATGGAAAATACATCATAAACTTTAATACTGAAACCTAACAGAGTGTAACTACTGGACTGACAGAAATTGGCTAATATACACTATCTATCTATCTATCTATCTATCTATCTATCTATCTATCTATCTATCTATCTATCTATCTATCTATCTATCTATCTAAAATAGTACATACATATATATATATTTTATTTATATATAATATAAGACATTCTGAAATGTTTGTATATTTGTCAAAACTGGAAATGCCAAAGTTTCCTTTGCTATTTTCTTTCTAATTAGTATGTTTTATAGCGTTTGCTGTCCTAATTGAATCCAAAGTTTGACAAAAATGAATGCTAAAGAGGAGCAATTACTTAAGTGCCAAATTCACTTATTTTTAAGAAATGTTTCTTAATGAGCAGAAAAGTGAAAGTGGTAGTAAACTAATTGCTCCCCTTTACCATTCAATGTTGTTTGCCCCTATGTCTGCACTGCTCATTGCTGATCATCAACATTTGGATACAATTAAGTGAGAAAACAGGAAAAGGTTATTTAAAAAGAAAGTGGGTAAAGAAATATTAGCATGTAAAGTGATGGCAAGAATATAAATATTTATGAATTTCTTAGAAATGCTTTTTTTGTAGGCCTGATAAATATACAGTGACGTTAATTAAAACTAAGAATGATGCACTGATTCTAAAATTGGTTGGAATTAAAACCTACAACCATAGGGATCCCTGGAGACTGGAGTTGAAAATTGCTGCTGTAATTGAAAACTGACATGTTCAAATCAGTGAGTGATACATAGTGGTGAAGACGCCAAAGAATATAGTTTCTCATAATGAAGAGCTCACCCAATCACAAACTTGGAAGTTGTGAGAACCTTCAGTTCCAAGCCTTAGCCATTTGATATCATTATTTAATTCTGTGGATCATATGTTATAACCTGAAAAAAATGAGAAAATTTCTTTGTTGGGCTGTGTGATTCTAAACAATTTAATGACATGTCAACCATTAATTAACTGTTAGTGAGAATGTAGAATAAGCCCCTGCTGTCAGTGCCTAGGCAGTTGAAGGACCAGCTCTTTTTATAATCTGTATCAAATCCATGATTGGAGAGTCAGCAATGACAAGTCAGATATCCTGGGGCCTGATGTATAAATGGTGCGTACGCACAAAAATGTTGCATACACCTGTTTCCACGCTCACATCGTGATTTATGAAAACTAAACTTTGAGTAAAGCCATGCACATTGTCACTCTAGCTTAATCCATTGCATACGCAAATTTTTGCTTCAGTTTTGCAAACTGGCAGTACCCACCGTCAAAGCAGTGCTACTGTCCTTGTGTGGTTTCCCTTTCTTTTTTAGATCACATCCCTGATGCGGGTTTATCAAATACTCTGAAATTAACTGCATATGGTTTATAAATTAAGGCACCAGATTGTAATCAATCTGTAACAATATAATGGTGCACAGAATGACCAAACTAAAAAAAGCAAGCAGTCCTTTCTGTTGTGGTGCTTGGCACCAATGCTACATTATAAATGCGCCTTCAGAGAATGAATTTGGTTATGTAAATAGAAACCATTTTCACTCTATTAATGTGCTGTAATTAGCAGAATGTAAAAACAGGTAGTCAGATGCAGCATTTATTTTTTAACCAATTCTTTTGATTTGTTGTGAATATCACATAATACAGTCCTTATATTCTAAGTTAATTGGCCACATCACTTATAGCATCCACTATTGCACTTATTATGACTCCAGAACAGTGTCTGTCAGCACACTGCCAGAAGGTCTCCTGGTGGTTTCCGAGGCAGAGGTGTGTGTGCAGCAGCACCATCAACATGTGGATTTGCTTCGTCAGCATGGGGGTCAGCTATTGTCTGAAACAGAATAAACAGATGGTGGGCTGCGACTTGCTTTTCACGTCGTCTTTGATATCTCACCATTTTTTTTTATTTCGGGCACTGTACGACTATCTGAACTTGAACTTTGGATTGTCTCCACCACTCTATCACTCCATCAATTTTCTTTTGTTGTTTATACCACTGCTTAAGCCAACAAATAGCACGCTGCTCCTTGCCTCCACTTGGTATTCACTAAAATTCTTTTTTTCCTTGTGCTTTTGCTGTTGTCTTTTAACAAAGCACTGAAGAAAAGGGGCTATTTATATTGATTTGCATATTAAAATATGCAAAATTATGGGAGGAGTCGGGTTGGGGCTGTAGGCATGTGCACGCCCATTAAATTTCATGTTTATTGGGATTTGTAAAGGGGAAGTGTGTGGAACTTGGCTTATGAACAGATTTATGCATTTGGATTTTTTTATGTGGACACACATTTCCACTTTTATCCATACGCCATGTTTTAGTGTGAATTCTTCTCCCTTGTAGACTATACAGCAGAGCTAACCTCAGCAGAAAGCAATTAACTGGCAGCCATTTGCCTCTCCTGGTGTGTATTTCAATATCAACGTCCCCATCAAAATAACACCTACTACTGGTTGTACTTAATCTCAAATACAGAAATTGTTATATTTGCATGTGAGAAGCACTGTACATTAACTTACTGTAAAACTAATTGTTCTTATTTGCACTTGTTATCATTTTGAGTCCAAGTTGTGAGCTGTGCATGTTGCCTACCCCATAAAAACATTGTAGATTACAATATTTAAAGCAGGGTACTGTTTAGAAAATAGTTTATATGTTTTAATAGGGATATACTGTATTTACACAATATGTATAATGGATGGGATGACAGAACAGTGGGGCAGCCTTGCTCTCCCACCTCCAGGAATATGGATTCAACCTTCGGCTCCATCTCTTTCTATGTGGAGATTGCACAATTTCCTAGTATCCTTTTGGGTTTTCTTGAAAACATTAATTTCCCCTTAAAGCCACATTCATTTAAATGGTACAATGGATGTGTGTGTGAATGAACGGCCTGTTCTGCATACCCAGCTTTCATTCAAACTAGAAATATACATTGACTAAAGCCCTTACCACTAAAGGGCACAGATATTTTCATCCTTGAAGTAAAAAAAACAAAAACAAAACTATACTTGTTTGTAATAATGTTTCACTGTTTAAGAGGTAATCACTGCAAATGTGTGTGAATGCTCATTTATTAGGAGGATTTCACATTAGCGTAAATCTTGTCCAAAGATAGCCTATTATTTTTTGTAATGACTGTCTAGTTGAAGAGTCCTTTGTAAAATGCTACCTTTAAATGGCATCACACTACAGATGTGTCCATAACTACTACCTTGATAACAACAGCCAAAAATAAATCTGCTTTTAGTGTATACAAAATATTTTTAAATGTATATTTCCTGCCTTTTTATTTTTGAGTAGCAGCATGTGTGTATGTGAGATGGATAAAGAGAGAAAGCTCATTTAATATTCCAGCTTTTTTTCATGTTAAGGTGTATTCCATATGTGCCTGCTTTAGGTTTTTGCAACGAAGTGAAAGTCGTTTTTTTTCTGCCAAGTAAGAATGCAACACCTTTAAATGAAATTACAGAGCTAGCCTAGCTAGCCTCAGCTAGCTGCTGAACCTTAGCCACAAGGCTGTCTGTAGTGAACCGATTCCCAGGTGTGCACTGCCTTAAACTCCGAAACTCTGGCAGATTCTCATATTTCACCGACTTTAAATGCTTAAGTAACTATGACTGTCGCTAGTTAATTGCTTTAGTTTTGAATTGCAAGTATCATGCTGTATTGCTTCAGTTTTACACATGGAAATGGGCAACTGAAAAGGCTTAAGTGGCTCCTGAAGAAATTAATTTACTGTCCCCTGCTTATGTTGCAAGGGATTATCTTGGTGACCTTTGGTAATTTTATTAGACATATCTATGGGGATTTTCTGGAAGTCTGCCAGTGGTTTCTCATTTGTGACTGTGGCATTTTAGACTACTAGGTTTAATTTCTCTCCAAAGCTGTGCTTTTATAGCCTTCCTTTATTATAATTAAAATAAAGTAGTGCTTCTCCTTTTCACTTTAGGTGTACCCCCACATCCTCTGCACACACTTAAGATTCTTTAGCTAACAGGGTTACAGTGTATATACTGTATCACTGCAGTTTTAATGAAATACTTTAGCTGCTAGATTCTTGATTTTTTGATGTATAAGTCATGCCTCATTCAGATATCGTGATGTACAGTAGATGTTAGCCACTGATGGCAAGTGTTTCCTTATGCAATTTAGGAAAGGGCAGTGATGCTGAAGGCAAATCTTCATTTGTTAAGCTGATGCCATACATGAATGTTATGTAAGTGGCTTAGCTACTCATATTAAAATAAAGAGGTAGAAGAAATATAATGGGCAAGTGCTCAGAATTCACCAAAACCATCTTTTCTCCCTTGATCGTACCATTTACATTTTGTTAAATTTGTCTAGGCAGTCATGTGTTATTTGAAATCTTGCTCTCCTTAATTAGATGTCAAGAAACCATTGCATCAAATTACAGCAGTTTGCATTGTTGAATAATTTCTTTTTCCATTGAGGTCTTATTGTTATTGATATCCTACAATAGTCTAAAGAAAGTCATAATTTAAGTGAGGGCTGCCTGTGCCATATGGGAACTATTTGCCTCTGCCTTTCAGAGTTTGTGTATCGGGTTCACCTTCAGGCCAGGATGCCACCTTGTTGCATCTGTCATACATTATATTCACATTTTAGTGAATTTCTTTGGTTTTTTTTTACATTTTTTTTTTAACCAGAGTATTAAAGCACATTGTCATGTCCATTAATCATGGTTGCATTCACAATTCATTGTGCAGTTGATTCTAGGACAGGTTGTACATCTCCTGCAATCCCATATTGAATTCTGGCAGTTTGTAAAATAAACTAATGAATTTTAGGAAGTAGGGTCTTTGTGGCAAAAAGTCATTTTTCTTTTCCACGACATGTAAAAATGGTGCAATACACTGACTTAAAATAAGATTATCTTCATGTATTAAATCAATTTATCCAATGTCTGACCTATTTATTCCAATTTGGGGTCACAAAAAGCTGAAGTCTATTTCAAAATAATATATATAAATCAGAAACTAACTCTGGTAGGTGTGGTTGTCCATTGCAGGTACAGTCACACACACACACACACACACTATCATACTGAGCCTATTTAGAGGCACAGGTAAACCTATTATGCATATCTTTGGGGTGTGAGGGGATCCCTTAGAAATCTCAGACAGAAATGGGGAGAATATGAATGCTCAGTGCCTTCTGTGACTGGGCCAGAGCATGTATTTAGTGTCTTGGAGCTACATATACAAAAAATAATAAAACAAAAAAACTCAAAGTATTTGTACTTCAAAATCATTAACCTAGATGTATTGTACTCTGTGTCTTAATTAGAGGCATTAAAAAGATGGGAAAGCACTGCTTTCCTCGTTCTGCTCATAATGCATAGATTTTTTATTTTTTGCTTGTGGATCGTTTTTGTCAATACTAAATCTTGCGGCTTTATGAAGCAGGGTGTGGTTTGGGGCGGTTGGACCTTGTTAATGATGTACTATGAGGCACAAATAAAACTCCACCAACAAAAGATGGCTCTCATATTGAAGCAAGTAACTGGAAATGTTACAATTTCAAAAATTCTTTCTTAGCCTTTGGCTGTCATTGTATGATTCTGGGCATCCCCCACATTTTTATTTTACCTTGGCATCCCTAAAGTGATTGTGAAATATCACTCTTTCCAGAGGCACAAAAGAGATCTGAGTGTGCAGCCAGTGAAAGGATCGGTATGTCACCATGAACCCCCCCAGGCATCTGTGTTGTTTATATAAATCGCTAAACTGCCATTTTATTATTTTTTTGACCATGTTCTATTGAGAAATAATTTTCTGGCTGTGCTACCACATCAATCAAAACAAAATGAACAGCATTTATTAATTAAGTATATACAGTCATTACTGAAGTATTTTTGCCTTATAGTTCTGATGGAAATTCTAACATTTAGGCAATCATCTGTACTTTTTAGTTATCTGCACAGATTATCTCCTTCCCCTGAATTACTTACTGCTGTTTTGTACTTTGAACAATATAGTAATTTCATATTTCTAAACAAAAAACAATTTAGTGTACCATTTTTCACGTTGTTGATCCAAGAAAATGTCATTTGGAACATGACCAGAAGTAAGTGCACCCCACATGCCAAAGTAAGCTAAAGCAGGATGCTGCAGCTTTGAAACGGCTGCAAGGCACCAAGCAGCGAATGGCCTTGCTCATTCAGAAAGTCTTTGGCGTTACATGCTATGCTCCCATTGTACCCAGTGACTTTTCTATTCATAACTTTTTTGCAACACTTTTTGTTTAACATCCCAGGTGAGCATGTAGTGCAAGACGTGGCCTTTGCTATTACAACATTCCAGCCGAAGATTTTTGTACTTATTAAATGGCAAAGCTCAGTTCCCCTGTGGAATTACTTAGCACACTGTTTGCAAGTCTTAGCACTTGCACAGATGACATTAAATCAATAGGTTGTTGTCAGTTCTAGTGATACTTTGGATTATCTGTATATACCGATGAAACAGCAAGAGCAGTTCTTCAGGCTGCAAACTGGCAAGATCAATCTTTAAAGAATCTTGCTTTGTTTTAATAGCATGCTGTCACAGTGACAGCAGAAGAAAGGCAGATCTGTAAGAGACGCCTCAATAGGAATACTCCTTTTACTTGTTATAATTTTTACTGGCCATTGTGAGTTTGATTAATTGTAATAATCTCTGCTGGCAGCATGTCTGTAATCTGTTATGTCTTCTGGGGTTACTTCCCTAAAACAGAATTTTTCTTGTTTGTATAAGTTTAGCTCATTCCCCAGTTTCCACTGTGTAGTATTTTCTTTTCTTGTTGACATATCATGCAGTACTACAATCTTGTTTTGACTTGTACTTGTGCTCTTTTTGATTGTACTAGCATGTTTTTCACTTTGCGGCAACTTTATAATCTCACTCACTCTGTAAAATTGCTCTGAATGGTACCATTGAAAACAAACATTAATTATTTGGTTAATACAGTGGGTTACATGGCGGTGCAGTGATTGGCATTTCAGCTTTAGATATTTTGAGTCTTGAAACAAAATCCTAGCCCAGGTGTGGAGTTTGAAACATTTCTCTCTGTGTATTCGGAGTTTAATTCAGACACACAAGGATTCTCATCCCAGAGATATACAGTTTAAGTTAATTGGTGAGACTAAATTCTCTTTTTATGAATGATAGTGGAATGTGGATAGTGGACTGGTACTTTGACAAGAGTTTATTTCCAACAAAGTTTGGGATATGAATGAATGATTTATAAAGGAGAGGCACATTAAGTGAAGGGGAAGAGTTCCATGTACTGGGACCCTTTCTCCCAGTTTGACATGACAATTTATTATTCATTTTTATCAGAGTAGTAGTAAGAGGCAATATGGAATAAGTCACCACTTTGTGTTAATGTTAACCAGCTCAGCGCACAGCTTGGTCATATTACAACTGGAGGGCCGAACTGACAACGTGGTATACAAAGAGATCCTTAACAAATAATTATTGGTATATTTTCCCTCAGTTTAAAAAGGATTACTTTTCTTCTTAATAAAAATTTTAAAGCAGTACTTTGCTGCTGCAAAGCGTGGGTATTTTGCTAGTTTAATATAAAATGGACTGATTAATATACATGCTTGGTGCATTCAGATTGTTAGATTGTAATGATCTAGATATCTAAAAGGACATTTTGTTGGCAATGATAAATATACACTGGCATACTCGATTTGAAGAACCTTTAAGTATGTAAATGTGAAAGAACATATGGTTCTGACACAGTAAAGGATGACCCAGTGAGCAAATGTCAAACCATACATACCTTCACCCTTCAGGGCTTACCATATATATGGCAAGAACACTACAATTTGGGGTGGCTGGCCTGTTTGCCCAAATCTTCTCACCGTCAGATTCTTATCCGTCAAGTTTTTGGCTTTATTGTAAGCAGAAACAAGATTCTGGAGGCCATTGCACAGATTTGTTTGCCCCTTCCAGGAAATATTCTGGACACCCTGGACGAAGTGCTGATTCATTCTGGACAGGGTTAGGAGCATTCCTTGGATGGGATGTGTGTTAAATAAGAGCTGGATGACCTGGCTAGAACAACCACTGATCCTTCAGATGATAAAAGTGAAAGGACTGTCTGACAGATCTACAACTCCCAGGCAGCTCCATGAGAAACCTGGCAGTATCAGCCTGCTGGAAGAAAACCCTGGGGCATCTGGAGGGAGGTCCAAGGATTCCTTCTCCATATTGTTTGGACCTTTGGCTGACCCAGAAAATTTTCTTAGAGACATCAGTTTGTCACCAGAAATAATCCTGGATTAGACCATAAGAGGGGCTTCAGCCCTCAGTCCAGGGAAGTCTGAAGTAATAAGTTGATTGAGGACAAGGGCTCACCTGGCAAAGTGAAGACTGAGAAAATGTCAGATTAAAAATGTAAAATCTATTGGGGGGTAGTCAATCTTCTTCTTCTTTCAGTTCCCCTCATTAGGGGTTGCCACAGCAGATCATCTTCTTCCATATCTTTCTGTCCTCTGCATCTTGTTCTGTTACACCCATCACCTGCATGTCCTCTCTCACCACATCCATAAAGCTTCTCTTAGGCTTTCCTCTTTTCCTCTTCCCTGGCAGCTCTATCCTTAGCATCCTTCTCCCAATATACCCAGCATCTCTCCTCTGCACATGTCCAAACCAGCGCAATCTCGCCTCTCTGATTTTGTCTCCCAACAATCCAACCTGAGCTGACCCTCTAATGTACTCATTTCTAATCCTGTCCATCCTCGTCACACCCAGTGCAAATCTTAGCATCTTTAACTCTGCCACCTCCAGCTCTGTCTCCTGCTTTCTGGTCAGTGCCATCGTCTCCAACACATATAACATAGCTGGTCTCACTACCGTCCTGTAGACCTTCCCTTTCACTCTTGCTGATATCCGTCTGTCACAAATCACTCCTGACACTCTTCTCTACCCATTCCACCCTGCCTGCACTCTCTTTTTCACCTCTCTTCCACAATCCCCATTACTCTTTACTGTTGATCCCAAGTATTTTCACCAATTCTCCTTGCATCCTCACCATTCCACTGACCTCCCTCTCATTTACACACATGTATTCTGTCTTGTTCCTACTGACCTTCATTCCTCTCCTCTCTAGAGCATATCTCCACCTCTCCAGGGTCTCCTCAACCTGCTCCCTACTATCGCTACAGATCACAATGTCATCAGCAAACATCATAGTCCACGGGGACTCCTGTCTAATTTTGTCTGTCAGCCTGTCCATCAAGATTGCAAATAAGAAAGGGCTCAGAGCCTATTATTAAGTGCTGGTAAGGTTACTACAGAGAAGAGCATGATCCAGAAGGGTATACTGTATTTGTTTGTTCTTTTCTACCTTGTGTTTAGATCCTTCCATTATCTCATTCATATTATTCCTTTTTGGGTTTGGGGCGGCTTGTAAGTGCCCACCAAAGGTTTACAATATGAATATTTATTTATACTTAAGTTAACTGATAGATTTTAGACGATAGTAGTTTTCATTTGAGAATTCAACTTACTAACATATAGCTTGAATGCCCTAGCATATTTTTAATTTTACTTGATGATGTGCTTTGCTTGTGCACCTTAATTTTCTACAACTGCTGTACTGCTTGTCTGTTTACATGGCAACACAAACATTATTTATGTCCTGCAGAGATCATTTCTGCTCCATGTGTCTCCTGTAGAGAAATAAAATGAGAATAGCTTCTCTTTTTTAACAGCCATGAATTAAGGACTGATGCCTCAGGATTGAATGCCAGTAGATCTGGTGCTCAGCCAGTTGAGTCAGACTATACACATCTCGATTACTGGCCTTTGGCCAATCTTCAAGCCTGCAAGCCTTCCTGAAGTTAATAGCCACAGTGGTGGAAGAGGTTTGCTGTCTGGTCTCTACAGCCGGTGTCCATAAATGTCAAACATGCATTACTTCTACACAGGAATGAAAAGCAACAAAAAAGAAAAGATTTCTAAAATGAAGTAGCGTGAATTTCAGCAATTTTCTTTGTAATCATGCAGGGCATATAACTATTGCTAGCTCAATTTTTTAAAATGAAAATTACTGATCTGTTGACCAAGCATAATTTTTCAATGCATCATTGTGTGAGTCATCCATAACGACAAAACAAAAAAATAGCTAAGCAGTGTGCATTTTAGTCAGTAAATAATGGGAAGGGGAATATAGGGATCTAATTGGAGCTTGCAGTAACTGGAGCAATAGGAACTCCCTGGTTCTGAAGACAATGAAGACCAAGGAGACGCGTCTAAGCTCCCCCTTCATCCTATTAACATCTAAGGGGAGGGCATTGAGGTGCTGCAGATTTAAAAATATCTAGGTATCCACCTTGATGTCAGACTGAACTGGTCTTTGATCACAGATGTCCTCTACAGCAGGGGTCCCCAACCACCGGTCCGCGACCCACTACCGGGCCGCAGCCGTCTGACAGCCGGGCCGCGAGAGAACTGCCGGCAACGGAGACTCACTCAGACTTTTCAGAACGCTTGGCGGGCGGGGCTTTGCAGCAGCGCAGAGAGAGGAGAGAGACCGAGGTGAGAGAGTATTACAACAAAGTATTGTTACGGTCCCGACAGTTTCCCGATATGACGAGTCTATAGAAATCGCGTTACTACGAAGTACATTCAGCAGATGCTTTCATTACAACGAAGTGACCTTGAAATGCCTGAATGAATCATCCACAGAGCAGTTAGATCTGTGGTCGCAGCTCAGATGTGCACGTTTGCACAACGATCCCCAAACAGAAACATTGTAAAAAAAATTCTTTCTTCGAACTTTCCTCGTACTGTTTTTGTTTTTTGCTGTTTTTGTTTTCTGTGGTTTTCAGTGATACCTTTTGCTTATTTCTTGTCAACATTTGAAAAACATCCATTGGAATTTAACTCATTGTCACCCTCCTATAGAAACTGCAGACACGAAAAAAATGATAACAGTGTTAATGTTTGTGATGTGCAATCTGTTGGAATGGCAAATGCAAAGCATATGTCTTTGTTATATGTAAAAAAAGAAGAAAAATCTCAGGTTGCAAACGTATGCGAACTGCTTAATAACTTAATAACAATAGAAATGTTATGTAAATTGTGTATAAAACTGATTATGCTGTTGTCAATACAAGTGAGTCATGACCTGGTCACCTCTCTACCTTCCAACACTCTAACAACTGAGACGTGAACTTTTTTACTATTTATTCATTTATATTTGAGATTCTGGATGCCTGAATTTCCCAGAGGTGATGAATAATCTATCTATCTATCTATCTATCTATCTATCTATCTATCTATCTATCTATCTATCTATCTATCTATCTATCTATCTATCTATCTATCTATCTATCTATCTATCTATCTATCTATCTATCTAAATGTTCTAAAATGCTGTTTTAGAATTGTTTGGCAATTTGCCGTTTTAACATGTTTAAAATGATTGCTTATTAGGCATATTCACTGAGCAGATGTTTTTGTGACACATTGTCATGCTTTACCTTCAGTTGTTTTCAGAATTCTCCTTGTGTTATTGAATATATAAATTTGAAAGGTGAATGTTTGTTTTTTTGCATCTTAATTTGGCTAATTAGTCAAATTATTATTTTAAATAGCACTATTAGCTTCAGTCACCATCAAAATGTGCTTTACCATGCTAAGATTAAATAGCAACTGTAGGAACTAGCTAACATGCAAAATAAATTATATTTTATATGATTTGTTGTAAAATACTTTATACAGTGAAAAGCATTTTGAAATATGTGATTACTATTCAGATTCTGGACTGAGTATTGTCTTTGGTGTTTGCATGTTTTCTTTAGGTGCTTCACCATGTAATATCCTAAAATGTGCAGTTTTGGTTAACTGTTTTGAGTGAGTGTGTATGGGTGAGTGAAGCATTGGACTCGAGACAGAAACATACTTTGAATGAGAACACAATTCACATTCATATTTGATCTGCGTAATGTTGTCAGTCAAGCTCTAAGTTCTTTGGACTGTTGGATGAACCTAGGCTTGTGTGGTGAATTATTTGTCTTGTTTAAAAAAAAAACTTATAAAAAGAATTAGTCTTTTATTTTTGCATGATGCTTCTTCTTTGTTTTCAGCTTATATCTTGTTAGATCCCAATTAAGAGAAAACTACAAAATTCTAACACTTCTTAGTCTCTTAATGTTCCTTTGTGGTGTCAGCCTAACACTCACAGCAACAATGCTCGGTATCAGTTTGAATCCTGCACAGTAGATCAACCTCAGGACTTAATGAAGAGCTGCTGCTGGAACTCCGCCACAGTTCCTCAGAGGCTGAGGATTAGCTTGGTGATCAAAAGCGCAGTGGTTAGGCAGGGTCAGAAACCAAGGAAGCAAAACAAGAACAAAGGGAAAATCCCAAAAATTGCTTTTTATGCAAGTGAAAGATAAAAATATATGTATCCAAAATTATAAATAAAAAATATATATATTTTCTCAAAACCCGAATGAGCACCAAATCAGTTCTGGCCTTGCAATGAAGCGTCAACTTTTGATGACACACTTCCCTTTATGCTCTCAGTGTGTTATAGTAAGGAGCATGGAGGGTATCCAGAAGCGATGTTGACACAAGTGCAGGGGAGGAAGATGCAGGAAGTCTCTAGAGTAAACACACCTGACCGCGGGGGGAACACAGATTCCATACAAAATGTACTTCATCTAAAAAATGTATGTCTGTGAAGACTGATGACACACTTATTTTCAAATGTTAGTCCTTTGGAAAATTATTTACATTTTAGAGACAATGTGACTGCTTATTCTATGATTTTTAAAATTATTTGTTGTACAAACATGCAGAAGTCTATATAAATAAACATTTGTAACTGAGGCATTTTGGTGTTTCAGATCAGTTATGAGATACGGATACATAAAAGCCTGTGAATAATCTTTATTACCAGTCAAAGACAAACACTAAGGACAGAGTAATAGTTAATTTATGGGACTGTACTGCTAGAGGATCATTTTATAGGTTCATTGGTTTATAGAGTCATTAGTAGAAGGAAAACTTTGTGATTCCCTGTTTAGGATGTCCAATGTTATTCTGCTGTGCTGATTTTGTGTAATCACTTTCTGTGTCTGCATAAAGCATGCTTCAAAAGCTATTAATAGGCTAGTAAAGTAATAAATATTTCAACATTGTATGAACACATGAAGACAGAAAAGTATAACAAGACAGCACATCTGACAGATAAAATTAAACAGAGTATCCCTGCTTAAGTAATGCTGTTTAGGAATATAAAAAATGCCTTCAGCCTGAATTTTGAATGTGGAGATTGACAGAAATTACAAAAAATGGTTCTAGAAAATATCTGACTAAAATATAAGCTAGTGACTATCAAGATTAGCACAATGTAATTTCTCCACGTGTTGTAGGAATAAGTGTTGTGATGTGTTTAAAATTTGGACTTTTGAGTTTTAGACAAAGGTACATATTTTATGCATACCTGACCATAATTTCAACAATTCTGGTGTGATGTGAGTCTGTGTGTACATCTGACTCTGTGTGTGAGTGGCATTCATAACTCCTCAGTAAGTCAATTGATCCCAATTATATTTGGGGCTATTATTACAGCTCTTGAACACTGGACAGCTGTTTATTTTCATCAAAAGTGGTTCATTAGAACATCAGTTTTAATTTTGTTACTTCTTTTCTATAAAAAGTGACTTTAATATGTATCTTTTCCTAAGAATATTCTGGATGGAGATTATTAAATAAGTTTACAAATGTTGTAACATTTATCTATCAGTATTACAGCCTTTTCTAGTATACCTCATTTTATGTTTAATGTGGAAAAGGGTTTTGCCAAATATGACATCACAACTTCATTTTGCGACAGACTCTTTTTGAAAAAAGTGGTTTGAAACAAAAATGTAAACATTTTAGTTTGAAGTAACTTCTACTTAAATACCATTGATTTTTGTGCAATGAAAGAACTCGTATTTCTGGTGAGAAGACCTGATAGGTTTATTCTGAGATGCACAACTCATTTTTACTCTATTGCACTTACTTGGTGTTTATATGAGGTTTGTGTCTATCAAGTGATTTGTAAATTATTTGTAAATTTAGCCTTGAAACATAGATGTGATGACTGCATTAGTAGTCAAAGTTTAGCAAAGTTTTTTTATTTTTAAATGACAGGATTTAGGCTTTCATAACACAACATCATCAGCCATATACAGCTAGTCCTCCTCTCCTCAGGGCCCTCTTTTCCCTTGTTCTAAATGTCTGTCTTCTGAGGTGTCTCACTGTCACCACTTTTGATGACTGGAAATTTTTCTGGCTGTATCTTTCCTCTCTGGACACAGGTTAACTGCAAAATGCCTTTTCCCCTCTTCTACCTATGATGAATTCTATATTGACTGTTTTGCAGATTTTTAGGAAAATACAGTATGTTCCTTAAACGCTAGCCACTAAAACTGTGTATAGCCGCATTATCTGCTAGGCTTAAGATGATACAAATTAGGCTTTTGCAGCATGGTATGAGCTTAAATGCTCATTTTGAAAATGCTTTTATGTTGCAAAGCAATCTTTGTGTTTAGTTTAAAGATGCACCTTACCAGCATGAAAAGAGCTCTTCTGTTCTGGCTGGTATGTGCAGATAATGTAAAGACCTATGTCGACCCATAAGTCATTACTGTGATTCCCAAGAGATAAGCACCCAGGCTGGCTTCAGCATGTCTAGATTTTTGGGCAGCTAATTCTGTATGTGCTTTACTGCAAAGTATCTGCCACTTTGAAATGACTTTGATTTTTTCTTTAAATGTAAATAAATGCACAACTGATTGACAAACCAATAAATCATACTGTCAATTGATTAAAGCAATCACATTAAAAATCACTTAATCAACTCATTACATCATTTTAGAATAAATATACAGTATATTTATGTGAATACATACTGGAAATTATTAGAGCAGCAATTCCCAGTACTGTCAACTACACTGATTATGACTCACACCAGCATCCAATGAGTCATTTAAATATTTATCTACAGTTGATACAAACTCCACCTGTTACTGTTTAGCGAGAATACATATTAGTTCATCTGTGTTTGTTTTAATAGCCAAATGCTTAAATTGTTTGAATTGGAACCATCTGAATTAGTGTCATCTATAGAATCATCTAGACACTGTAGTCCACCCCACTGTCCTTTGCTTTGTCAGCAATTAGTCTGTTAGTGTATTAGTGAGTCATTTATGAGCGCACACTTCAGTTAAGAAAAGCAGAACAAGGCAAATCTGAAAGAATTGCTTGGGGTGGCAAGTATATGCTAAGATCCATGCTTCCTTGTGTAAACTTTTTGAGGTCTAGCACTTTATAAAGTGGAGGATGACACTTTCATCGATTAAGGGAGTTAACAGCATTTTTGAGTCAAGAAGCGGCTGTGTTGTGTGGTATAAAGCAACCAGTTGGTCAGCTTTCCACAGACCATTTAATATATTGCTGCTACAGGTGTTATGCTAGGCAGAGCTGTTTTCAGTATTATATTTGCTTCTAAACAGAGCTCAGTGTTCAAGATTAAAAAATTTGCAGTGTTAAAAGCTGGTTATGTAATCATGCATTTCAGTACACAGCATTTATTGCCTCAGGAACATCAAGGGATTCTGTTGTTCCTCAATAAGAAAGCACACTCTGTGCAGGAGACTTGGCTTTCATGCTCTAGTGCTTGAGAAAAACTCGGCAGTGTGCACAGACAGGTTTCTGTGAGGATCGGGTGGCACAGGGAACATCAATCTTCGCAGCAGCAAACATTTATATTTTTTCTTTGTTTACAATGTACAAAAAAGTGAACTCTGTGAGTTGGCTTGCTATGAGTTGGCTCGGCTTTCCTAATCTGAGTATTAAAGGGGATAATGCAAGGCTACACTTTTTACATACAGTACATATAACCTTGCAAGGTCTCACCAATGGCATTCATATTAACATCTGTCAGTGAGAGGCTCAAGACAGGGCTAAAATGTGACTACATAAAGCTGAACAATTTAAATCTCTTCACTTTTTTGACAGTTAATCAGTTAATCAATCCATATTTTATATATTGCCCTTCTCCGCATGGCCCATCACAATATGAACTACAAAGCAAAAACATCTTTAATTCTGTGTCTCATAGCTAAATAAAATGGCTAACTCTTTACACTTTGTTTGTTTTTATTGTTGGATACTTTATCCAAACCAATATTCGTAGCAAAAGCATGAATACAAATACAAGCTCTAGCTAAGATATATTTTGTGCTGTTCAGGTTATCAGTATTAGGACTTAATTTTACAGGTTACAGTATACAGTATTACTACTCCAAAAGAAAATGCAAGAATTTTCTTAGTACTAGGGTGCTGTACCGTGTTAGCCATTATGAATGTAGAGAAAAGCCAAGCAAAATGACACCTTTTATTGGCTAACTAGAAAGATTACAATATGCAAGCTTTCGAGGCAACTCAGGCCCCTTGAGTTGCCTCGAAAGCTTGCATATTGTAATCTTTCTAGTTAGCCAATAAAAGGTGTCATTTTGCTTGGCTTTTCTCTACAAGAATTTTCTTAAAATGTTATGTGTTATAATTAGTCGAGCAGAAAAATAGGTTTAATTTGTGGCAATGAAATAGAGGTGTCAGGCCTCAGAGATTCAGTTAGAGGAGAAAGGTTGGCTCTTTGCACTTTTTGGATTACATGAACATGGATTCAGCTATTCTCCTCCCGATAAGCAGGATATTCCACCACCACAGAGCAATAGTAAAGAGGCAAAGTCCAGATGGTGATGGTGGTGAAGGTTGGGAGCATGAACTGATACAGCATGTTGTTGCACCCACCACACGCAGAAGGTGAACAGTATGAACTGTGCCATTTACATTGTTGGGTGTCCAATGAAGGCAAACATTAGATACCTGACTGTTGTATCTTTGGCATCCTTGTGGCTTTGAGAGATAGCATTATAGCAGCAACAAAAAGGAGGTCAATTTCTTGAGTAACTGAATAGTCGTAATCTAACATGGCGATATATTATGCAATGACTTCAGCTGAAGGAGGATAGAAGTTGGCACAAGCTAGCTTTCTTCTTCCTCGTGGTTCTCCTGGCAGTAAGCAGGCTAATCCTTTGGATCTCTTCTCTCTGCACACTACTATTAGAGTTGCCATCCACAATGTGCCTGCTAGTTTCATATCATGCTTGCAGACGTCTTTGAAGTGAAGTGAAAGTCTTTTTTCTCAGCTCGCTATGCAGCACATCACTGGGGATGTAACAAGTCTCCACTTGGTTTATGTGGCCCAGTCATTTGAGGTGTCTCTGACTGAGTAAAATGGATATACTTAGGATACCAACATGTTAGAGGACCCTTGTGTTACTCACTCTGTCCTATCAAGTAATGTGTAGGATGTGATTTGGAGGCTGTTGAGACTTTTTTTCATGGCAGGTATTTATTCTCCAGGAATAGCTACCGAACAAGAACGTGCTGAACACAGTGGCCTGGTATACCTGAATCTTGGTGTGTTGTTCTTCACACATTTATTCAATCTAGCTGTGACAGGTGCAGCTTTAATGATCTTGCTGTTCACTTCTATCTAAGTAAAGCTGTCCACCACCATAAGAGGGCAGCCATTAATGGAGATATTTATAAGGGAGTTTGTGAAAATGGCATCACCAGCAAACGGCATCTCATGGAATAAATCCTTGACAGCCTTTGTTTTAACACACATGTGACAGAACTTGAATTGAACACTGAAAAAGACTTAGAAATTGCTTCACTGAAACAGACTTTGCAGTGCCTGTCCTCATGAAAGGATGTAATTATACTAAGCAGCCTCTGCAAGATCCTGAAAAAGCTGCTTCTACTGACCAAGTGAAATGCATTCATCAGATCCACGAATGCAACAAAGAGTGAAATCTGTTGTTTCCTACAATTTTGCTTCAGTTTTCAAGGGAAAAGATCATGTCCATGCTTGCGCTGGGAAGAAAGACTGAAGATATGCCAGTTGGATGAGGTTGAAGAGTTTTCTTACAATGTTGAGATGGGAAATGTCACTGTAATTGTTACAGTCTTTGCTGAAACAGCATTGCTATCCCGCAGTTTTGGCCAAAAGCAAAAGGTCACAATAAACATTCAGACACAATGCTGACACACCAGAAACATCTTACAAACCATTGACAGACTTGTCTGGTATATATTACAAATCTTGTTTGTATGTGATTTCTTTCTATAGATAGTTACTATAAAAGTGCCAGTAATAGAATGCCACTTACAGGCCGGTGTCATAACCAAGCTGATGATTTTGCAAGTTCAGCACCAATGACTGGTTTTTCTCAAAATGGTGTAAGTGGAAGAAATAGAAATTTCTTGCATCTCCCCAAAGGAAATGCATCTCAAAGAAAAGCTCCACTATCTTACAAGATCTTGAGAATCTTCTGAAACAATATGAATACCAAAGATATTCACATTTTCTTGTGCAAATGTTAAATAGGAATCCCTAAGCAATCCCCTCACAACATACAGTATGTCAACAAAACAGTGGAATAATTATGTCTTTTGGCAGATTTCTTGCGTATGAGCCAGAATGATAACAAAGATCTGGACAAAACATATACTGTTCAGCTTCTATTTCATGTTAGCATAATTAGTGGCTGCAAATTGATCTCAAGAGAATAATTGTGGGCATGTGAATGGGTTTGTCCTACACAGAAGTCATGCCCTGTTGGTTACTGACTTACTCCAAATACTTCCAACATTCATTTTAGGTACTACAAACCTCAATTGGATTGATTGAGTTTAATAATGGATGGATGTGTTTCTTATTATTCAACTTAAGAGTTTCTTGACCCTTTTTGTTTAGGAATCTAAAAAAAAGTATACAACTGCGCCAGCCCATCGATTTAATGCTGGTATTGTTCTTTTGTTCTGAATACATCCTTTCGTTTTTATTTTATTTCCCAAAAGAGAACTTTTCCATCAATTCATGGAAGTGGTATAGCTTTGTGTTTAAAAACAAAGAGTGACACAATGGCAATTGCTCTTTACAAGTCCATACAAAGCATAATCACCCTTTAAATAATGATGTTGTTTTGTATCAGTTTGATTTTTCTTGTGACTATATGGTAGCATATTGAACAGTGTTTCCACCTCACAGTGCCTGAACCTCTGTTCAGTTTCCAACATGGTAGCTTTCTATGTTTTGACTGTGATTTTGGTCCTTACACCCACAGGGAAAAGATGTGCTGTTAAGTTCCTTAGTGACTCTAAACTGGTTAGGTTGTGTGTGCAAAAAATATATGCCATGTGATAGACAAACATCCCATTCAAGGCCAATTCCTTCTTTGGACCCACTGCTGTCATGGCACATTTCAATTCAGGAAAAATCTATGATAAAAATGTTGGCCATGAAAATGAAGAGATTTGAGATTTCTCTTAATGAACAGCCTGCTCGTGATTCCATTACATGGTTATAAGAGTCATCAGTAACAGCAACAGGCAGCCATTTTCCTTCTCAATCTCTTAGATGCTGGTCAAGTAACAGTGTTCTGGTACCTAATTGTGATCAAGAGGTAAATCCTTCCTCTTTTAAGATAGCTTTGTCAGTAGTCACTCTGGCCGTGGCATGCAGCCTATTTTCAGAATCGCAGTGGGTATTTGAGCTCAAGGAGTCATATGGGATTTACACACCAGTCCAAAAGAGTGATTTATTGCTCTTCAAACACACTTCAGATCAGCTAATTGTAATGTCTTGGTCCGTTTCTCTTTCATGATAGCTTATCAAACTCAAGTCAAGGATATATCATGGTGCAGGCAAACAGAATACTAAAATCAAACCATACCAAGAGAGCAAATGTGTGTTTCTAAATTGAACTCATCTCGGAGTACAAAAGATCAGAGGGTGTAATTGTTCCCTGTGGAGACAGCTGTACGCCTGTGCTTGAGTCTTACTCCTGAGCAAATGTTTAATGAAAAACAGAAAGCAAACTCCAATCAGAACAATGATAATATGATTGAAAGTATGTCATTTTTGTTTAGGTTTTTCTTTTATTCTGTAGACAAATATTGTACGGTATAGTATGTCTTAAAGCTCGCTCCTGAATAAGTCATTTCTTGGAACAGAGGCATTATAAATGCAAACTTTTTTATCTTCATTTTTGGCATATAAAGGAAATCAATATAAATACTGAACAGGTTGGAGATTAAATGTATAGAATCAATTAAAAGAATTAAAAGAGTTAAAGAATTAATTGTAATAATTAATTCTGTAAATTCCATAAATAAATAAATATTTATACAAAATTCTGTATTTATACAGTATTTATTTTTTAAATTTTGTGTTTATAACAAGTACATTAATCTGGCTGCTACCGAGCAGTCTTATTTTACTTTCCGTGAAAATCTTGGTGGGTGGCTCAGTGATTCATTGTATATCATTGGTATCTTGTAGCTTCAGAGCCTGAATGGTCCCTGACTGTGCGTGTTCACTCCTTGCCTTTTTCTCCATGTGTTCAGGTTTTTTTTTCCACATCAGAAATATGCATAGGTTCTGCTGCTTGGTAAAATTAAATTTGTTCCCTGTGAGATAATGTCAGAATGTGCTTTAATTAGGTGGTGCCCAGTTACCGGATACTTCCTACCTTGCATGTGATGCTCCTGGGAAAAGCTTTGGCCCCTGCTACCATGAAATCAATTATGAACGTTCAGTAATGAATAGATGAATGGACTTCTTGTCAATGAGTTGTCTTGAATTCTACATTGCTTTCACAATACCTGATTATTTATTTTTTTAAATCCATTCACAAGTGATCTCCCAGCCCTTCATCTTACTCCATGTTGTCATGCTTAGCAAAACAGATACTGTGTCCATCCATTTCTGAAACACTCTTCCTCCTGCAAGCAATTTTTTTGCACCTGTCCAGCTGTCAGCAAGATATTCAATACACTGTGCAAAAAACATGACAGTGTCCTGCTTTGCTTTCTGTAGTTTGATACTGTGTATGTATTGGAATGGAAAGTGTATTTAAATTCTGTCCAGATATCCTGTTTTCAGACTGAGAAATAAAGTCTTTTTTTGTTTGTTGATTACTGAAATACAATTAACAGTTTCCCAATTGCCTTTCTCAAACTTTAGAGAAAAGCCAAGCAAAATGACACCTTTTTTTTCTTGCCTGAAGAAGGGGCCTGAGTTGCCTCGAAAGCTTGCATATTGTAATCTTTTTAGTTAGCCAATAAAAGGTGTCATTGTGCTTGGCTTTTCTCTACATTCATAATGGCTAACACGGTACAACACCCTAGTACTTCAAACTTTAGAGACAAGCAGACATAGAGAACATTTACCTCAATTGTCTCAGTATTTGTTCAGTGTGATCCCGTCCCAATGTTTTATTACTGCTGGTGAGACCTTAGGGAAATCATAAGAAACTGTTTACTTTGGCAGCCTTTTGGTAATCGTAAAGGATGTCAGACATAAGGAATTCTTATTGTTAATAAGTGTAAAAATGTGCTTTCATAAAGTAACAGCTGAGATAATTTGAATGAGCTCTGGAGATGTTTATGACCCCTATAGAATCTCTGCACAACTTTTCAAATTTGTGAATGTTTTTGGTCTAAAATCATGCCCTTAAGACACATCAAACCAGATTTTATAACCTATAGTCACACCATTTAACTTTAAATGTCTAAGTGAAAAACAAATGCAAACCAGATACTCAAACCAATGTAAATCATATATATGAAAGCTCTGTTGTATTTATGTAAATAATATTGTATTTTTGAAATCCAATATGAAATGCTTACACACCAATAGTATGAACATGAAAACCAATTCATTACAAGCAAAATATGATTTGTGTCTTGTTTGACCTTTATACTCCTTTGAAGCTTTGGTTATATGCCTTAGTTGTAATGGTCTTATTTGATTATCCTCTTTAATAAAACCCCTGTGTGCGTCCAGGTGTCCGTGTGTGTGTGTCTTCTAGTGAAGTGCGCATGCGCGGGGCACGGTGCGATGCGCGATATTACTGTCAGATAAAGTTACAGGCGTTTTACAGAAATACAAACCAGTATTACTGCGAGAGGAAATTAAAGGTACATAATACAGTGACTCATATTACAGCCACATACAAGTCAGTGTTACGGTCAGAGAAAATTGAAGGCATATTACCGACACGCATGCCTGTATTACCGCCAGAGAAAGTTAAAGGTATATTACGGATGTACAAGTCAGCAGACGTACAAGACAGTATTACTGTCACAGAAAATTAAAGACACACAATACACGGCGGCAGCCCACGAAGAACGGTCAGCTCAGCAACTAAACATCAACAAAAGAAAGGCTGAAAGAAAGAAAAATACGATCAACAAAAAGAATGAGGTCAAAGTCCCTTGCCATTTAATATAGACTGTTCCTACTAATGTTTATGCACTACTGTTCTAGCACCTGTTATTGTAACGGGCTTAATGACTAGTTCTTAAATAAAAACAGACCATGCAGTGGTATTAGGTGTCATATGTAAGAACAGGCCTAAGATAAAAACCAGAGAATGCATGGAAACAAAACCTAGAGAAAAAAAGAAACATAAGTCCTCCTCATGGTTCAATGGCTCCTATGTCATTGCACACTGGCAGACACTTACATGTGCATGTATGTCATAGCAATGACATAAGACACAGTCTTTGGTCATGTTATCTTGTGCGGTTCATGGAAGCCAAAACACAGTATAAAGAAATATGATAAACAATTAAAAGTACTTAAAGAATGGAAACCGAGAACCAAAATATGCAACCCTAACTCAGAACAAGTTAGAACTGCAACTGCAAAACAAAATGAAAATGTTTGTTAAATAGGTGAGTCTGAGGAAGATGATGTCAAAATGTTCAGAACCTAAGGTGATGTTAGACTGGCCAAAACCATAAGTGACTTCCTTAGACACAGTTGGGATTTCCTTTGGCTGTTCTGCCGAGTAAAGAGAGAAAGGATCAGTGAACATGCCATCCTCTGGTCCGGCATGTACTGTAATTACACCCATTCGAGACCTTTAGCTGCCTCCCATGTGCATGTATGTGACAACAGTATGGATGTGATAACTCAAGTACAAATAATTCAATTCATAATAGAACGTAGCACAGTTATTGACATTGTAAAATGCTAGAAGCCTATAGATTTTGAGCAAAATTGCTCCAGTACCATTTGCTTTACGGAGACAATAATTTTGCATTTCTTTGCACACGTTTGTTCTATAAATTTAGCACAACTGGGGATTTACAATATAAATTCTTTGAACAAGATATAATTCGTTAGTTTCATTCCACATAAAGAAATTTAGGCCAGAAATAATTAATTGCTAAAATCTCTAATTTAATTAGGAATAGTCATGTTATGGGCACATTTTTATTTACAATATTTTTCTTTACTATAAACTGAAGTGTTTATTGTAGAGAGCCTCAAATTTCTATCCATCCTCCATTTTCTTAATCTGGTTTATTCTTTACAGGAATACTGGGTGTCAATGCTTATCGCAACAACATGAGTTATAATGCAGAGACTAGTTCTGGATAACACCAGACCAATGCAAAGCATATGCAGACTAACACACACAATCAGCCATAAACTAATCTACAGATATGTGCAATTTGGGGAAAGAATCTGGATTACATGGAATCCATTTTAATACAAGAAAAATGTGTAAACAGCACATAGACAGTGGCTGGGCCTGGAATCAAACCTTAGTCACTAGAGGTGTGAAGCAGCAATTCTTATCACACACCACTGTTCCACCACTCAGATAATTGTGTTTTTATATATTTGTCTCAGTCAGCAGCAGTCTTTGCAACTGTAACTTGTCACTGAACCCCACTTGTTTGCTTGTGTCATTTAATGGCTTAAACCGAAATGAGATTTTGATGATTGTTTAACGGGTGATTACCACTTCCTTTGCAATATATCTCTGAAAAACCCCTCCCTGTTAAAATCAAGTAGAAAAACACAAATGAAAGAAGAAAAATGTGGTTTGGATGCTGAAAGGTGGCCTTTGTTCACTTTCATGCTGACACTTGCCCAGTCTGGGCATACAGCCATTTGTCAAATGGCTGAAATTGCTGATTAGGGTCTATTACCTATGAAAGGGTCAAGTTGTGAGTAGCAGCTACTTGCTATATTTACTTGGGTTTGAGTGGGCAGGATGTGCTCTGAGGAAATGTTCTTTCCAGTTTTCACCTTCCTATCCTGTTGTTCAGAAACAGTTTTACCAAAAAGGCTTATGTAAAATGTGATGCACTTAAATGTAGCAATTACAAAACAGTTCATGCTTGAGGAGTTTCTTGATATTATTAAGGTAGCTCATTCTGTGATTTAATGTTACGAGACACAGCAGACTTGAACAATTTATTTTATAGACAACTGATCATTTCAGATTTCACAATTAACCAAGCCAAAAAAGACTTTTCATTCAACTTAGTTTTAAAAGAAGTGTTCTTCTTTTCTGTACCTTAGGGGGTGGACTGTTGAGTGGATCTGCCTTACTGGGAAGATTAGCCCTGTAACAAATGTAGACTCAACACTGTTGAGCCCAGAGTAATGTTTCTGGTCTTGCCCATGGTCTGTGGGTGTTTACAGCTGCCTCCGTACCATCAGTACTCTGAGTCTGAGATTGAGAGAAGGGTAAAGGGTTATCTGAGAGTTCTAAGAAGTCAGCATTGAGAGAGAGAGATGTTGAATGTTTGGTTAAAAGTGGTAAGTATACATGTATGGCCTGAAGACTTGCTTAAGAAATGCAGGTGAAGCAGTAGTCATTTTGTTATTTTATCATTTTTTTTTTTCATTTTTTCTCTCCTTGTGTCAGTTCCTTATGCGTTTTCCTAAATAAAACTAGATAAAATAAACTTCTGGAGTCTAAATTTCCATTTATGTTATATTACAATCCAACACTGAAATGTTTGTCTGGGCAGGCGATGTAATTTTCTTCAAATCCAGTATGAGTGTAAGTGAACATTCATAAGGAGCTTGTTTTCAGTAGCATCTGCCTTTGTGTTCCTTTTTTAATTCTTTATAGGTAGGCACTGGACTCTTAACACCCAAAGTTGCAGATTCTGTCTCCTTACTGACTTATTGCCAGACCCTGAGGAAGTTATTTGGCTGGCCTGTACTTCAGTTATAAAGTATACTGTATATGTAACTATCATAGTA
The DNA here is from genome assembly GCF_900747795.2 of Erpetoichthys calabaricus. Lineage (NCBI taxonomy): Eukaryota > Metazoa > Chordata > Cladistia > Polypteriformes > Polypteridae > Erpetoichthys > Erpetoichthys calabaricus. The sequence goes on along the minus strand of NC_041403.2, from coordinate 74,277,810 downwards.
TTGTTATAGAAAGTAAAGATTTATCTACAATTACAAAGTGGTATTTTAAATAAAGGAAAGGTACATTAAAAAGCCACAAAATTGTGAAATAATATTCAGATTTTATTTTCAATTAGCTTCTAAACCTACATGTAAACATTTTCTCCCCCACTGTTATTTTAGCAGGATGGGCTATATCTGCAATTGAAGCAATTTCACATTTTTTCATCCAATTAACATTCACTTGCAATCAGCTTGCTGCTTGCTCATGTTTGACATTTTCATGAGCTGCTAGATGTTTAATTGTGGCTGAGGGTTTTCAGTGAGATTTCAGTTCTGACTAAACTTTGTGATAAAATGTGTTTCAGTTATGAAAGACAGTGGGTTAGCATTATGTCATAGCTTTTAATTCTCAGTCAAATGTGTTGGGAAAGCCCCAGACTATCTGAAAATTCACATTGAATGAATAACGTCTTTTTTGTTTCTGTTGTACACAGGACGGTGACATGCCTGGTGTTTTGTAGTCTTCATCTTATTATGGGCTCCTGATGATGTCTCTTTTCATCACAGCTGCTAGATAGGACACTAAGGTTCCGACAGAGGTGTTTCCTTTATAGCCCTCACAGGAATTTGCTGGCCCTACAGATGAAGCTTTTAAATTAGAGAATTTTATACTAAGTAAGCAAGCTTTTAGTGTCACTTTTACAAGGACATTCCCCACCCACCATCATATGTTGTTGCATGCTGTAAAGTAGCTTAAGCACCCGTGGAAAGCTAGCACTAGTATGATATGCTAACTATTTGCTCCAAGGCAAGGCTGTATTAATAGTGTATAGCAAGAAGAAAAGCATTGCCAGAGCAGCAAAATTGTGAGATGAATACCAAAGGAAATAAATGTGGAGTCAGTACCTAGAGTGGACATAAACACAGGCAAAGCAGACTATAGTACCGGTATTAAAACGATACAGAATTAAATAATGGATAATTTCTCACCTATGTGGTGGGTTGGCGCCCTGCCCAGGGTTTGTTTCCTGCCTTGCGCCCTGTGCTGGCTGGGATTGGCTCCAGCAGACCCCCGTGACCCTGTAGTTAGGATATAGTGGGTTGGATAATGGATGGATGGATAACTTCTCACCTCCCCGTCTCACAGCTACTTTGTTCCCCTACCAGCAAACACGTGTGTTCTCTACTTTTTCAGAACATACATATGTAACTATATATATACTAGTCATTTAGCCCGTTACAATAACGGGCACTAGAACAGTAGTGCATAAACATTAGTAGGAACAGTCTATATTAAATGGCAAGGGACTTTGACCTCATTCTTTTTGTTGGTCGTATTTTTCTTTCTTTCAGCCTCTCTTTTGTTGATGTTTACTTGCTGAGCTGACCGTTCTTCGTGGGCTGCCACCGTGTATTGTGTGTCTTTAATTTTCTGTGACAGTAATACTGTCTTGTACATCCGCTGGCTTGTACGTCCGTAATATACCTTTAATTTTCTCTGGCGGTAATACAGGCGTGCACGTCTGTAATATGCCTTTAATCTCCTCTGACAGTAATACTGGCTTGTATGTGGCTATAATATGAGTCACTGTATTGTGTACCTTTAATTTCCTCTCGCAGTAATACTGGTTTGTATTTCCATAAAACGCATGAAACTTTCTCTGACAGTAATATCGCGCATCGCACCGTGCCCCGCGCATGCGCACTTCACCAGAAGACACACACACACGGACACCTGGACGCACACAGGGATTTTATTAAAGAGGATATATATATATATATATATATATATATATATATATATATATATATCCATCCATTATCCAACCCGCTGAATCCAAACACAGGGTCACGGGGGTCTGCTGGAGCCAATCCCAGCCAACAAGGCAGGAACCAATCCCGGGCAGGGTGCCAACCCACCGCAGGACACGCACAAACACACCCACATACACACACATCAAGCACACACTAGGGCCAATTTAGAATCGCCAATCCACCTAACCAGCATGTCTTTGGACTGTGGGAGGAAACCCACGCAGACACAGGGAGAACATGCAAACTCCACGCAGGGAGGACCCGGGAAGTGAACCCAGGTCCTCTGGTCTCCCAACTGAGAGGCAGCAGCGCTACCCACTGCGCCACCGTGCCACCCTGTATATATATATATATATATATATATATATATATATATATATATATATATATATATATATATATATATATATATATACTATATATATATATATATATATATATATATATATATATATATATATATATATATATATATATATATATATATACTATTATACTTGTGTTTATCCATCTTCTGTTATCCTTATGTTATAAATAAAATATAAATTGTTAAAAAACATAATTATTTAATTGAATGTTCAGATCATACAACCCTTTTCCTACATTATTATTATTATTTTATTATTAAACTTACTATTGTACTAGAAAAGAGTATTGGAAGCTATAACTAAACTACTAATGCTTATAATTAGTATAATTTGAATTATTCTTATTTTAGTTATGTTTTTAAACAAGTTGCAATCATCTATTATTTATTAACATGGACTCAGAAATTTCCTTTACCGGGTGTCACAGATTTCTTGTATTGTGTGAGGGTGTCTCTGATTAAACTTTTATGAATATTTTTTAAAAATATATATCTCTCTGGGATGTTGTTTATACCCAATAATAGAAGAACTATTGAGTTCATTCCTTCTGATACTTTTTCTAAACAGGGTTAACAGTTAATGTTGATTAGTGTCTGTTTGATTTAAAAAAAAAAAAAATTAGATATTTTGATATTCTGAAATGATCAATGAAAACAATGCAATTCATATGGACATCTATCGTAAATCACTTATGCATTCCTATTAGATGAGGCTACCCAGAAGAGTTTAATTGTGAAAACTGTTCTAGAAGTTTAATATTCTGTTCAGTGAGCACCTTTGGCTAAGGGGATGTCTCCATGAACAAGGAATAATTGAAAATATTCTGCTTTTGTGGAGAGGCAACGTTGTGTTTTACAGGCACTGGTAGAAAAGCTGATTATCAAAAAAGACATAAGGAAACCAATGATAGAAATCATGGACTGGGTCTAGACAAGAATAAGCACTTTAGGTTATTGTGTGTCTCTTGAGCCTCGTTTGCTATCTTTATAGTAAAGTAAAATATAGCAAATTGAGGGTCTTTATTTTACTGGACTCTGTGGTTGTCACTGTCAGCATCCTGGGATGTGGGAAGTAGACTGATCATAACCTATCTATTTTGCCTGTCTTATTATAAAATATGGTATAACCACATGTGTTTATATATTCTTATACTGCATGAGTGTTTGGGAAATATTTGAGGGAAAAAATTGTTTTGTCACAAACTGGCAACTCTGCAGCATGAAAAGTCAAAAGGAATTGTCCTTTGGGATTTTTTTTTCAATCTGTGTCTTTTTTATATTTGGCAGCAAGTATGTCTGAGCCACAGTAACGGAATGTTGCAAAAGCGTCTGCTTGGCCTGAGTTGCTGTTTCCACGCAAACAGGTGTAATTTCTGTTAACAACAGGCAGTTTATTAACTCTGCCCCTCCAAACTTCCCATTTGTTTGTTGGAATTCAGTTCAAGGCCAGTTTTTGTATAATACCTTTCAGGTTCTATTTAGAAGACCAAAAAAAAAACAAACAAACAATGTTACTTTATCTGGTATTAGTCCATACGTTCAGAACTGGTTAGAGATGGGAAATATTGTCAATAATTTCACATTAAACAAATGGGAGCTGTCCAAACACTTACAGTAAATGACTTTTCTCATGTACCTGTTGTAAAAAATGTGAAAATTCTTGAGCATCAGAAAAAAGTACTTTCATTTTTAATGTTGCTAAACTGAGTTTCTGAATTAGATTATGCATTCTTGCCTCATTTTCTATTCATTTACTAAATGTTCACTAGGCTGAATTAACCAAATGTTTGCCTATTTCAGTAAAACATAAAATTAAACATGATCATTTACCTTTGTAGATTATTTTAGTGTTTTTTGTGTTGACATAAGAGCAAGGGTGCTACGATGGAACCGGGCAGGAGCAATTGCTATATGATCTTGCTTGAGATTGATGCCATCAATTAGAACACATCTTAACATGTAAGGATATGCAAACATGGGCTGCTGTGGAGTGGTGTGTCATGTCAGAGTGAGCACTCAAACACTGAAATGGCAGAGAACGCCTAAGGAAAGAATGAGGATGGACAGAAGATGAATACAATTTGTCCTTGATGACATGTGCCAGCATATACTTTCCAGTATAAAAGGGAATTCAGAACCCTTTTATAGGAGAAGAATGTCCAAAATCTGGTTTAAAAGACTAACTCTCATGAGTATAAAGACCCCAAACAACAATGAAGGAAACTGTAGCGGTATGAAATTATAGCCAAAAGGGGCAACCTCCAAGCCCACAAGTGATTCTGGGGATTAGGTGGGGTAGAGTTTGATTCTCATTAGAAACATATTGAACTAAGAATTCATATATATTGATTCCAACTGAGCCGAGAACAAGATAGGCGCCTACTCAGGATCATGTAGTGATTGGGGATTGCTAAGTAATATATAAAGTAAAAGCTAGGAAATATTTTAAGAAACATGGGCGTGTTTGTTATCATATGTGTTGTATGTTATCATTATTAAAAATACGCCTGCAATTCAGGCCCGTTAGGTCCATGTGGGACTGTGGCATGTGTATTCTGATGGGCTAGTTACAGTTTAAAATTAAGAGGACACAAGTAAGTTGTATATAAAACAAAACCCTTAGAAAGGATGAAGAGGCAGTAGCAGTAGGCAGCCTTAAATGTGGGCCTAGTTAGTAGCTGACCTCGCAAGTTAGGGATGTACACTCCAAAAAGCCAGCATGTAGCCTAGGGCCTTGGAGCTTTGTTATTGAGTCTGACCTGCCCTCATTTCATAGGATTTTGTTTTCTGAGTTGCTTATCCCTGGAGCCTGAATAGAAAGAAAGAATAATAGACTATCCATATGTCTCTATGCCTTTTATGTAGCTGGAGTTAAAAGGCAAGGAGCATCCTTGGGGATAAAGTACAAATTTTTCTCCATACTATATATAACAGTTTGACTGCTGTTGCATAAAGCTTTCCTATATTCAGTGAGAAACAGAAAAACTTGATGAAGAAATTAAAATGAAAGAACAGTTGCATTCAAATTAAAAATCTGTATTGTATTGGCCTTTTGAATTATAATGAAAAACTAAAATAAAAATTGGAACAATATAAATTTCTTTTTACCAAAATTGTATTTGTGGATAATTTCCCTTAACAATGATTAGAATGAGAATGGAATAATTTTTTTTGTAATAAAAAAATGAAATGTATGGCAAAACTTTAATACATTCATTATTACAATCATTCACAAATAAGACCATTTACTAGGACAGGGGTAGGCAACGTCGGTCCTGGTGAGCCACAGTGGCTACAGGTTTTTATTCCAACCCAATTGCTTAATTAGAAACCAATCATTGCCAATCTCAGACCTTATTTAATTTTATGGCTTGTTAGTCTGTGCAATGTAAGGCTCTTATATCGTAGATTTTTTTCCTTTCCAAGGATATCATCCAAATGATATGAAGCCTAAAACAGATCATTTTCAGTCTGTCACATTTTTCTATTAAGTGTTTTATTAAATCAAACAGTGCATGATGAACACACACAGATGTAATTGGAAAAAAGCTAGCTGGAGAACTGCTGGCTGCTTTGTCTTTTACATCTTATTGCTAATAAGGAGCAATTAAAACACGGAATGCAGCAGTTTAAGATTGAAATAAGCAATTAAGGTTGGAGAACCTTAACAAGCGAGACCACTAAAATGAAGCATCAAAATGTCACTTAAGCAATATGTGCTTCATCAGCAATAATTGAGTTCTCGTTAAGGAACTGGGTTGGAACAAAAACCTGCACATACTGCGGCTCACCAGGACCGACGTTGCCTGCCCCTGTACTAGGAGATGATCTGTTTGTTAGGTAGTCATACTGGACACTATTGTTACGGTAGAAGCTCTGTGATTTTGTTTCAAATCATATTTTTTGTTTTTATTGAAATAATGTATCTTTGAGTGAAGGCCAACTTCTGTTTTTGGCTCTCTTTACACCAAACATCTAACTACATTTTTGTAATCACTTGACATTGGTGACTTTGCAGGACATTTTTAAAGTTTGCAAAGAAGTCTTTAAATGAAAATACAAAAGGAACACTGAGAAAAAACAAAAAAGGAAAAAATGTCAACATTGAAAGGAGTCAAGCAGACATATAAAATATATTTATGTGCATATTTTTTTTGGTTTCCACTAGAGACATAGTCTGGACATTATGAGGAATCCAGATGTTTCATGAACTATCATTCTTTTTAGTCACTATTTAGACCTTGTAAACAAAATTAAGTAATTTGCAGTGCATAGACAAAGTTATTTCCTCCTTTTATTATATGACATTTACATTGATGTAATTCTTTCACTATCACTTTCCATTCAAACAATTTTAATACCTACTTAATCAAATTAATGGATGTGTACACTAGAGCCTATCCTAGAAGCACCTGGCATATCCATTTACTCACTTGCCAGTTCACCTGCCTGCAGGACTTTGGAATGTTGGATTTAAACCAGAATACCCCAAGAATAAGCCATGTAGACATAAGGACAGAGTTCAACCTCCAAGCTATGACCAGGCTGAAATACAAACTGAAGTGCCTGGTGTGTTAATCACTGTCTTTATCTATTTAACAGACACATCTTCCAAAGGTAAAAGCAGTGCATGTGCAAAACATTTACGTTACTGGAAGGAGAGGACACAAGTTAAGAGGCAGTAGTGAAATAAATTTAGGAAGCTTGCTGTTGATTTGACATTATTAAACCAAAGTGATAAACAATGACAGTTGTTTCTGTATTTTTTATTTGAAAAAATGGTTGGTTAGCCGGCAGTCAGTATTTATTTATTTAATGTAACTTTTTATGTCTTGCATTTTTTTGCTTTAGTCATGTTGGTAGAAATGGTCCTAATAACTCATGTTGAGGCTTAAAAACCTAAAACAATTTCCACATGAGTGCTACTTTCAGCACACATTTCTATACAGAGAATTGCCAGTGTTCTGAAAGGTTTAAAAGAAGGGAAGCAGCCTTCATTGACAAAAAGTTTTATTCTTTCAGCATGAAAGGTAAGTCATTTGCACAGTTTCTAATTTATCACTCCATGACCACTTTTAATTTATTAAATCTTTTTCCTTCCACTATGACCTATGACAACAGTACTGTAGTCGATTTTCCATCTGTAAGAAGCAGCTTTGGATCCAGAAGAAGATCTCTCAAAACAGCCTTTATTATTGCAAGTGCAAAATAATGCTGAAAAGAGTGTTTTCCCTTGGATAATTTACTCTGTCTTTTGAATGAAGTGTAGCACATACTTGCTGATTTGAAAAGCTCCTTAAAGGATTTTCTTACTTTATAGGTAATGCTTTGTTGTTATGAAGACATCCACACAATGAATGTGTTTAAAATGTGTTTTATGCCCCAAAAGAGCCTTATGGTTTTTTTGGCTTTTATGTGGAGATTATAAAGAAGAATTCTTGTTATAATGAGCTGGGAAAATCTCTGCCCGCAGGTTATTAGAGACACAGTGTATCACCTAAACAATGCACTTCCTATAGTGCCCAGGTCAGCTTTTCTCTCATGTGATTTCGGGTGACCTGTCATTATAACAACAAAGTTCTACAGGCCTTGAAGTTTATCTGAAGGTAAAAAGTTCACATAAGGGAACAAGCTGAGATTTGTTTCAGCCTGCACTTTGACATACTCTGCCACCCCATCAGAATGCTCACCTTCCACCCACTATCTTTAGTCGTCCCTGAAAGAAAAAAAGAAGGTGAATAAAGGTGTAACTCTTGTTAGCTCTGACAAAACCAGCCTAGTTTGATTATTACTCATTAGCTGCAAACAGCTTGTACATGCCCTAAAATATGCATTTTTTTAAAATATGCTGCACATTTCATTTATTTATTTTTTACTTGTTATCTATATTTGCTTATTCAAACTGGAATTATTTTATCCACTATAGCCATCACACGTTTTAAGTGTTCTTCAGCGAGTACAGACTCATAGCACTTAATCACATTTACAGCTATTACCACTAACAGTAAATTGTTAAACCAAAAACATTTATTGTATGCAGATGCATTAATTATGTTAAACTCGCAGTAAAACTGAATAAATCTCAATGACTCCGAGTGAAGATTTCTCATTCAGGATGAGGTTTGCAAGGGGCAGCATTTAAATTAACATAAATAAATAAGGATGAGGCATCAGAACAACAGTTCTGGCTGTGAGCCTCTTGAAATTAATTTACCAAGTTAAACCTGTTTGGCCCAAGTAAATTAATTCCCAACAAAGTGGCACTTACAGTGTTAACCTAGGACTGACGTTTCTTTAATTAAAGCATATTTATTAGCAGGTCCCATGTGCTACATTTATATTTGTGCAACAAAATTTAGGTTTGCTTCTAACATTTTAAGGATGGGGAAATGTAAGTACCTTTACTGGTTTCTGTTCTTTATTGTAAATTTGCCTTTAGTGATAAATATTAGTCCAATTTTAAAGTAACAAAAAGCTTGATCCCATTGAGGCATAATTGTGAACAAGGTATTAAGGAAACTTGGACACTTTGTGGGACATGCTTAATGTAAAAATGTCCTCTATATGATATACTCTTTATTCCATTTATTTTTAAAAATGCATTTACAATTCCATTACAGGGTTCTGTGTAGTCACAACCTATCTTTGCAATATTGGGCATTAAGCAGCACCCAACCCTGAAAGGGATACCAGTCAATCAAAGGAAAATCACAGAAGAATACCAACAATGATTAGGAAGCCTACCACTTCCCAAAAGTGCTTAGTCCATTACAGGTAGATAGGGAACTGGAGTTTATCAGCTGGACAAGAACCAGGCCTGGGTGGCACACCAGTATATTACAGGGGACACTTAGACACACAAACACACACTCTGTCTCTCTCACTTTCATTGTCCTCAGTAAGATACATCTGTCGATCCATTTTCTGATTGAAGTCAGTCCATTATCGTGTTGTTGACTCTGAAGGGTATACTATCAGGTGCATAGTATAATCCAGACAAGGGGGCACACTTAAACACAACTACACACTTCCTGAACCATAACCTCAACAAAACACTGTTGACGTAAAATATTTTAGAATGTTTTTGAGATGTGTTTCTCCTAGACATAAGTAAATTTATTTTCAGAGGCAGTGGAAAAAAAAATCATAGTTGAGATGAATTTGATAATACTGTTTTATAAAAAATCTAGTGTAGGTGAACACCTTTTATAGTTCTTTTACATGACCACCTTGTATCAACAGCAACTCTCTATATATCTTGTTTATTTTTGTTCATATGAAGTTGAAAGTAACCTTCAGAAGGGGCCTGAGTTGCCTCGAAAGCTTGCATATTGTAATCTTTTTAGTTAGCCAAAAAAAGGTGTCATTTTGCTTGGCTTTTCTCTACATTCATAATGGCTAACACGGTACAACACCCTAGTACTATTATTTTTATTGTAATATTCATTACAACACTCGGAGCACAATCAGGCCATTTACCATATCTGTGGTCTATAATAAAATAACAGTAAAGGCTGATACTGTGACTGTTACCATAAACAATCATAATCATAATGCAATCTGTGTATCTTTTTCAGGATATGACAAAGGCCATTGTAGACACAATGCTTGTTCATCAAGCAGTCACTTATTATTTATTATACTGTATATATAGTGTTTTTAATGTTCCTCTTCACTCAGTGTGTAAAAGACCTCACTTTAGAGTTAAATCTTAGTTAAAGGGACTTGCTCTGACTCACAGAGTGAATCAGAACTGAGATTATGATCTTCAACCTTGTGGTTAACAGCTTAGCTCCTCATTGATAAAGGGCAAGCAAGCAAATTGAAAGATGCAAATGGTTAGCTGAAATAGCAGTTAATTACCCAATTACATGTTTAAGCAAACAATTTTCTTACTATGAATGTTAGTTCACACTTTCACTCTTATAGCCCTTTTCCTGCTAAATAAGCTGCTTTTAGTTTTATTCAGCCTTTTACCAGTCAGCATGGGTTAACAGGTCACATTCAGCTGTCTCTGGCCATAAATTGTTAACAGTTATATTTATTTTAAATGAGAATATCATTGGTTGCACACATGTGCCTTGGATTACGTTGTAGCACTTGGACCCTTGTTTATCTCCTGATCATGGTGTCTTTCATCCTTATGGAGTTTGCATATGCTGTTTTTTGTTTACATGAGTTTCCTTTGTGAGACCCAACACTTCATCGATTGGCAGTCAGGCTGATGGTGAATTCTAAATTGGACTAGAACTAGCATTTTCATGCATTTGCTTTGTGATGGACTGGCTTCCTGTCTGGGGTTAATGTTTGCTTTGTAATTAGAATAGGCTCATTTTTACTACTTCTCTGTGGTAGAATATTAGATTTAGAACAAGTAAGATCGACATTATTCAGGAATTTAAAGCTGTATTGAGGTGAAAGTCATAAGATAGGCAGCTTGCCAGAACCAGGGTTCTCAGCATGAAATGTTATAGTAAACAAAGTTTGGGTTGTCAAGGTAAGGAAGGAAAGGAACAGTTAGACTGTATGGCATGTGAATTCTGAAAGCAGACTTGGTATGATGTTTATTCAGTCTTGAAAAGAAACATAGGTAATTGTTGTTTAAATTACAACTCTGTAATGCCATAGCAGTATTGCTGGTTATATGCTAGCCTTGTTACTGTCCACTGATAACATCAAATTGTCCCAGCATTAGTTGGTATGTGTGTGTGTGTGTGTGTGTGTGTGTGTGTGTGTGTGTGTGTGTGTGTGTGTGTGTGTGTGTGCTGCAGCAAAGAAAATGCTTTGCTCTTACTTTGTGCCCAGTGCCCACAAGGGTACGCTTTGGCACCATGCATCGTTGATTTGGAGTATGCAGGTTCAGAGTATAGATGGATGATATGAGAATCATCTAAATGTTTTCATGACAAACTGATTACTGATGACTCCAAAGATGAACAGTATACAGAGCCTTTGTTGATAGATGACTTAGCATCTCGTGATTGTGTTTTTCATCTACAAAGGTGCTTAGCTGATCAGCCATTCAGGTTACAGGAATGCACTTTCGCATTTGATTCTCATTGATAATAACTGTATTCTTATTCCATTCATCTGTATTAATCCTAATGCTGCCATGCTGCAATTTCAGATTATTCATCTGTTTTTCTTTAATTAAGTACACTTCACCCTATAAATGTCACATGCACCTGCAGAGTCTTAAATACACTATTTATTTTGAAATATATCCATAGATGCCATATAAATAGCCTTGTGAATGTGTATACATAAAATTAAATTGTGATCTGGTTTACCTTTGAAATAAAGGTAAAGAAAACTGGAAACATCCATTAAAAAGCTTTGCTGAGTAAAACTGAAAAGCAAACTGTAAGGTAAAATATATTTCATAAACTATTGAAATGCACCATCCCCTTCATGCTGTGCTGATTTATCTCTCTCTGATGTTCTACTAGGCTTCCAGAAACACTGGAGACCTGGCCAAAAAGTGTACCTGCTGCATGATTGTGCCGTTGAAGTCTAGTTCATCTCAGTTGAATTAATATCCAAAATGGGGGAATATAATTTACAAGAAAAATATTAAAATCAGATCATTCTTTATATACAGTAAACAACAATCATACAGTATCACATCATTGATACCATATAACACAATAGCACAAATAAAACCAGTTTAATAGAAGTGTAAATTATTCATGTGGATGGAATCTATAATGTGGCAGCATTGGTTGTTTCTTCTGCAGGTACTCCAGTTTTCATCCTACTTCCTAAAGACATGTCATACAGGTTAACTGTAACTTATAGACTATAAATAGGCCCAGTGTGCATGAGTATGAGGGTTTATTTGCAATTCCCCCACAGTGAACTGCCTTGAGTCAAGTTTGACTGGGTTAGGCTCTGGCTCACCGTGACCCTGAATGAGAGTCGGTTTAAAATTGATGAATGTGTGGAGGATCATCAGTAAGGACAAGTTAATTATAAAGAATAAAGATTATATGATGTTAGGTGCTCCCAGTAGCCCTGAGTAGGATTAAACAGATTTGATAGTGGATAGATGGATAAAGGAAAAAGGTTAATAGCTGCTGGTATGAAAGAATATTTGAACCTCTTATTTGGAGTCTGACATGAAAGCAGAAGAGTTTGTGAAGAAATTTATGATTGTGAGTGCTATCAGTATGAATTGAAACTACCGCTCAAGAAAACCAATTTCACTTCATAAAGATTGTTTTACCAAAAATTCTGAAGACCCTTTGAGAACTGTTAAGATCAGTTTGCATCCTGAGGGCATTCAATTTATTGTTATCATTTATATTTCTGTCCTGGATGTGCACTGTTCATTATATTTATATTTTTGTCTGAGCATTAAAATGCATTGGCTTTAGGAAGGGCTTACAAAGATCAATGAGATAAAACCTAGATTTTGACGTATGTCCTTGAAATATTTTGCCAAATACATTAACTTGCTTTATTGTAGTTTGAACTGTTTTTTTAAATTATTGTAATATAACTTTATTAAAATACAAATTTGATTAAAGGGTAGCAACAGGCTGCTTAAAGTGGATACAGTGGCAAAAATGTTTAAAGCTTGTTAATATGTTCTATTCATGCCACTGAAAAGCCCAAACAGAACCTTTTGCCCCTTACAGTTAAAATTACCAGTGAGTAGATGGAGAACTTAAAAATAAATGGCAATCACTTTCTGTCACTTCTTGTTCCAGCAAAGAGGATCTGAGACATAAAAATATGAGGTGAAATTGTTTATTTGTGGTGTTAAATGTGTGAACATACAGAAAAAATAAGGATTCAATTTGCCATTTTTGATAAGAGAAGTAATACTAAAAACCCCTGTTTTGTCAAAGTTATCCATATTGATCATTAACTTTATATAAGGCAGTCTGGATTTAAATACCTCAGTCCAGTTTAAAAGAAATGAAAGGCTAGGAGGTTGAGGCTCTGTACTAGAAGCCTTGACTGAGTTGGGAAAGAACCGTGATAGCAAGGTTTTGTAATTAAAACCTCACAACCTGCTGTTTTTTGGGTTGGTTTTATATTTCATGTTCTGTCTGAATTCCCTGTTGGAAATCCAAGGTCATAATGTTCTTTCGCAGCTGTTGAAGCAGTGCATCAAAGACACAAATCTACAATAAACGCATAGTTGCAGGGGACCTTGCAAGTGTCCTTGCCTTGGTATGAGATGTTCTTGGGATTCATGTATTTATGGCTGTAAATCTGAGCATCCATCATAGTTTGATGCAGGGTGCCCTACCAAGGTCTGCAGCGCACAACTTACAGCGGTTCATATTTCTATGGTATGTTAGCTACTCATTTTGTTACACTACATGTTTCACAGCCAGGTTTTTGACAGCATAAAAAGTGTTTCAGTATAAACTATCAAAACAGCTAGGCTACTGCTAGTGTAAGTGTAAGTATAAAAATTGCATTATTAAAAACATAATTAGATAATAACTAAAGTGTAAAAAGATGCCAACGATATTACATACAGTATAAGAAATCAGACATTATATAAGCCAATCTGTTGATATTTCTCTGTATCAATTTTTGGAAACTATTTTTTCTATTATAATAATAATAATAATTCGTTACATTTATATAGCGCTTTTCTCAGTACTCAAAGCGCTATCCACACAGGGAGGAACCGAACCCACAATCTTCCACAGTCTCCATACTGCAAAGCAGCAGCACTACCATTGTGCCACCTGTTATAGTGTTTTGCAGAGTTGGAACCTATCTTTGCAGTACTTTCATGTGCAATCAAATTAACACAAATATTTTCTCATACAGGGCCAAATTAGAGCAATCAATTAATATATATGATTGGGATATGGAAAGAAATATGAGAGATGATCCATGCATACAAAGAGAGAACTTGTAAAATCTACTCAGTTATGAATCAGTGCTGGGTTCCAGCAGCTGTGAAGCAAAACTGTTAACTGATGCACTACTGTGCTGTCCTATTCTCTGAGTCGATTATCCAGTATAGGGTCTGTTAGGACCTGAAAACTGTCCCAGCAGCACTGAGCACAAGACAAGAGACAAGTCTATATGGGGTGCTAGTCATCTTCAGCGTGTATTTGCCCATAGCAACTCACATTCCCTGCAGTTTAGGCTAGACATGAATCTAACTCTTATATACTTGACATCCAAATAGAAAACCTTTTAAACTGAGAAATCCAAAGAGTTCTATAGGAGAACATGCAAAATCTCTGCATAAAGTGACTATTTTAGAAATCAAGTCCCTGAGGCTGTATATGTTACCATGCTGCCCCACCTAAATAAATAAATAAAATGGCAAGGTCACATCATCCCCTTAGGAGTGAGCATGGATATGTGACTGTGCCTTGCACCTGATCCTGCTGGGATATACTGTAGTCTTTGGGGCTCTGATAGCTCTTAAACTGTAATAAATGAGTTTAGAAAATGAATATATGGATAGTGTAAGAAAGGCGCTATATATGCGCCCGACCTGACATGGAGGCACGTGTAAAATAAAACAAATATTTATTTTTCTCTTCACCTGTGGGTGCACGTCTTCCCCGTGTCCCAAAAGCAGTACACAGTCCCAAACACAAACTCAAGCACTAAACACTTCTCTCTGGCACCACCACTCCTCCTCCCAGGCAACCTTGTCCTCCTCCACCCGACTGGCTGCTGAGTGGTGGTTGCTGGCCTCCTTTTATTGGGTACCCGGGTGTGGCTAAACCAGTGCCCAAAAGGGGCCAGCAGCTCCTGCTGCAGCACACCCTGGCGGCGCCGGCGGAACCCAACAGGGCTGCACAAAACTCCAACCCCCATGAAGCCCTGGGGGAATCTGAGGCACCGCTACAACCCAGGGAGGCTGCCATCTAGCGTCCAGGGGGAGATACTAAGTTTCCCATCCTTGTCCCCCTGGTACATATGTTGCAGGGGCATCCCAGCCAGGCATGGGCCCCGGCCATCCGTCACAATAGTAATAATAATAACAGAGTGTACCTCTAGTGCTGTTTGCCTTACTCTGCTTCATGTTGTTGCCTACGTAACAGGGTTCTACTTCCACCTTATTGTAGTCCATTCTACTTTTATGTTGATTTCAGTGTATCGCCGTTCATCCATAAGGCACAACTGCTGTCTTGTTTGCTTAAGTAACACAACAAAGCCATTTACCAGAGTTAAATGTGTGCTTTTCTTTGGCAGGAGATTATGTTAGATTTGACAATAAGGAATCTAGAGTTGTTTCTTTTAAACTTTTCATTCACAGATGGCGGGAAATAACGGCTTTCTAGCCACAGTAGATTTTTGTTTTGAAGTTTTGTCTGCCATGTGTTTTCTCTTGCTTCATGATGATTAGTTCCCATAGACAGCCATTGCCTTAATCCAGCAATCACAAACCGGCCTGTAAAATTGATATCTGGACCATATGTGACTGTAAAGTTTACAATGCAGCCTAAAACTACAAAGTGAAAGTCCTCCCCTTCGGCACTCGGAATTATCCAGCAGTGAGGGCTACCAGGACCTGGCACTATTCTTCATTTTGTAATGATTTACGCAGAACACTTACACCCTGAAACTTGGTATAAATTGGTTCCATGTGCCCTGATGGCTTAGTAACATTTATGTATTTCATTGTCTTGCTTGGGCATGCCGTGAGTATTTACCAGTTGATCTTACCACAGGCAGTCTAAGTTAGTATAGTACTAGAATTTATTTCTGATTAGTCATGTCTGTAAACAACAGCTTCAGTTTAATTTTGTTCAGCACTGAAAGCAAAAATGTAATATGTTTCACTGACAGGAACTGAGTTTTGTCTGCAGGTGCAAACAAGACAAAGAACTATCCAGGTAGTTACAGTATCTGTGGAAACCCGAGGTATGCTAAGCCCTGTAAGAGTCACTGTGGACTAATATAAAATAGTAGGTTTTTTCAAATGTAATGTAGACCTATCAAGACTCAGACACAGAGCTGCAGTTCAGTTTACAATTTTTGATAAATGCTATATTCCTTGTTTACTTTAGTCTGCCAAGAAGACACATTTCATACAGGGCAAATCAGGGAATGGAAAAAAAACCTAGCTTGCTTGTTACCACAAGTGTAAATTTTCACTTTAGTACGATATATTTAATTCAAACCATATGAAAGGATAAGAAATGGGAGTGCAATGTGAAAGTGTCAGATCTGTTTATTGAGAAAAATAAGGTTTAGCGTTCAACTAATTCTAAAACTATACATTTTTGTTTGTAGAAGAAGGCACTATAAAAGGTCTGCACTCTTATTGTTGTCACAGACAGATGTTATGAGCTTGGCTTCTTCATTTTCTATCAGTGATAGAAAGCCCAAGTACTCAAAGGCATAGTGTTTCACTCCTGCATGGATGAAAAATGTTCCATTGGACTATTTCCTACTCTGCTGGCCTTTGAACTACAGTGCCTTCATTTTAGCCAGCAGCCAATCTGTCAAAGCCTTATAGATCCGTATTTTAATGCCACTGGTCAGTGATTCACTTTTGATTCTTAAATCATATGACCACGATAGACCACCAGTAAGGGTCTGCAGTGCTTAAATGATAACCAGCTTATTGAATTTTAAACATCAACCATTGGTGACTATTTGCAACTGCCTTTTCTAAATCTTCTGTCTGGAATGGTGTTCACTATGAAAAGTGTTCCATACCAAAAGGAAGGAACAATCAATTACCAAGAAATATTATTTTTAAATTGTATGTTTATTATATAGCAAGTACTTTGCAAGTACTTTTACTTCATTGTAATTACATATAATGACTATAAAAATGTTCACCAATTTGACTTCCACGTTTTATAATGGTACTATCTGCCATTAAGTAATGTCAGACCTGACATAGATATTTTTGCCCTTTTGTTGAATGATCAGGAATAAGTAAAAACTAGGGCCTTTTTGAGGTTTTGAGAGACTGTTGTATCAAAGCAATAGAAATTTACACAAAACAATCAAAAGTCATTACACTAATCAAGCACAAAATATGATCAGAAACAAAATTCAAAGCTTCAGTCAATGGATACCTAAAAGGAAAGAAGACAATATAAATAAGAAGCAAAATATGCACTATTATCTCAAAATAAGACCAACTCACGGAACAAATGATAAAAGAGTTCAGTAGTCTGTTTAACTCTTTAAGGGCTGATGTTGACTTTTGTCGAAATTTAGGGGTAGAGGATGGTAATCGGCTGTAAACTGCGACAAAACTCACCCTTATGGTTTGCTTGCTACTCTTCTTTGCTTGAAGGAAAGGTACAGTGCATCCAGAAAGAATTCAGAGCGCATCGCTTTTTCCACATTTTGTTATGTTACAGCCTTATTCCAAAATGGATTAAATTAATTTTTTTCCTCAGAATTCTACACACAACACCCCATAATGACAACGTGAAAAAAGTTTACTTGAGGTTTTTGCAAATTTATTAAAAATAAAAAAACTGAGAAATCATATGTACATAAGTATTCACAGCCTTTGCTCAATACTTTGTCGATGCACCTTTGGCAGCAATTACAGCCTCAAGTCTTTTTTTTTTTTTTTTTTTTTTTTTATTTATTAATTTTTATTGTAATCATTCCATACAAATAGATCAATTTATAACCAAACAAATTAAAGACAAATCAAACCCCACCCCTAAGAAGGAGAGCTTAGCTAAAGGAGAATTGCTTAGGGCTTTTTAATTTTACAACAATAAGCAAAGGAAAGGGAGAAATAAATATATATGTAAATAAGAGATGGAGAAGGGAATTAAATGCGGTAATAGTTATTTCTCTTATTCTAAAATAATATTGATCAGATCCTGCCAGGTTTTGAAAAAATTTTGTACAGATCCTCTAACTGAGAATTTGATTTTTTCCAATTTCAAATAATATAAAACATCGGTTTCCCACTGACTTATCAGAGGAGAGTTAGGATTCTTCCAATTTAACTGAATAAGTTTGCGTGCCAAAAGTGTAGTAGTCTTTTTGAATATGATGCCATCCTTGGCCAGTTTCGCCCATTCCTCTTTGCAGCACCTCTCAAGCTCCATCAGGTTGGATGGGAAGCGTCGGTGCACAGCCATTTTAAGATCTCTCCAGAGATGTTCAATTTGGATTCAAGTCTGGGCTCTGGCTGGGCCACTCAAGGACATTCACAGAGTTGTCCTGAAGCCACTCCTTTGATATCTTGGCTGTGTGCTTAGGGTCGTTGTCCTGCTGAAAGATGAACCGTCGCCCCAGTCTGAGGTCAAGAGCGCTCTGGAGCAGGTTTTCATCCAGGATGTCTCTTTACATTGCTGCAGTCATCTTTCCCTTTATCCTGACTAGTCTCCCAGTTCCTGCCGCTGAAAAACATCCCCACAGCATGATGCTGCCACCACCATGCTTCACTGTAGGGATGGTATTGTCCTGGTGATGAGCGGTGCCAGGTTTCCTACAAACGTGACGCCTGGCATTCACACCAAAGAGTTCAATCTTTGTCTCATCAGACCAGAGAATTTTCTTTCTCATAGTCTGAGTCCTTTAGGTGCCTTTTGGCAAATTCCAGTCAGGCTGCCATGTGCCTTTTACTAAGGAGTGGCTTCCGTCTGGCCACTCTACCATACAGGCCTGATTGGTGGATTGCTGCAGAGATGGTTGTCCTTCTGGAAGGTTCTCCTCTCTCCACAGAGGACCTCTGGAGCTCTGACAGAGTGACCATCGGGTTCTTGGTCACCTCCCTGACTAAGGCCCTTCTCCCCCAATCACTCAGTTTAGATGGCCGGCCAGCTCTAGGAAGAGTCCTGGTGGTTTCGATCTTCTTCCACTTACGGATGATGGAGGCCACTGTGCTCATTGGGACCTTCAAAGCAGCAGAAATTTTTCTGTAACCTTCCCCAGATTTGTGCCTCGAGACAATCCTGTCTCGGAGGTCTACAGACAATTCCTTTGACTTCATGCTTGGTTTGTGCTCTGACATGAACTGTCAACTGTGGGACCTTATATAGACAGGTGTGTGCCTTTCCAAATCATGTCCAGTCAACTGAATTTACCTTAGGTGGACTCCAATTAAGCTGCAGAAACATCTCAAGGATGATCAGGGGAAACAGGATGCACCTGAGCTCAATTTTGAGCTTCATGGCAAAGGTTGTGAATACTTATGTACATGTGCTGTCTCAATTTTTTTATTTTTAATAAATTTGCAAAAATCTAAAGTAAACTTTTTTCACGTTGTCATTATGGGGTGTTGTGTGTAGAATTCTGAGGAAAAAATGAATTTAATCCATTTTGGAATAAGGCTGTAACATAACAAAATGTGGAAAAAGTGATGCGCTGTGAATACTTTCCGGATGCACTGTATGTATCTTTGTTGATTTGACCTTGTGCATGAACAGTGAAGAGCAAACAACCTCTAAATTGGCAGCAACAGACTAAAGCAAATGTGCAAAGCAAAATACTCCATGGATATTTTACGTATTATTGCTGAATCAGACTCTGACTTTTCAGACTCTGAGTTTGATGCAAGTGATCTGGAGATAGAAAACGAAAGTGAGGTACCAGTATCAGCCTATCGGTCCCCAGTAATTGTGGTGCTGAACACGTTCGTGTAGCGGATATGCCTACAGCAGCATTCGCCTAGGAGGACCACCACTTATGATGACAAGAGGTACAAACCACATTGTGTCACATTGCAACTGTCACTGTCACCCACCTGCTGTGTGAAGACAGAGAGGTAGCCGGCCTGCCGTGCATTGCTGCTGGCCATCGAGCAGCCCCTGCGCAGCCACTGCTGCCAGAGATGCCGAACAGGCACCAGCAGCAGCCACAGCATGTAGCAACAGATGTTTTATGTTGATTTATGTGTGAAACCAGTGCATTGGGTGCTTTTCAGAAAACTGAGTTTTTTGGAAATAATATTCAGCCCTCAAAGAGTTAAGTAGTAAAGCAGCTGAACTCATACAAGTAATAGGTGATGTCCAAGCCTTTTCTATTGCCAGGCAAAAGCAGATGAGACTCATGACAATGAGCAAAAGGAAGCAAAGTTCAAGGCTAAGGACTTTGTCAAATCACCAGCAAATGTATTTATTTGAAATGAAAAAAAAAACTAAAACAATGAGTGGCATAACGAGAGGTGGGTTCATATCAAGGAAGACTTCTTACATTCATGAAAACAGCCAGTAAGCACATCACCATCATTATAGTAATGAAACATTGATGTGATAAATTTCATTTGACATGTACTGCATGCCATATTCCATTGGGGTAGAAAATATAGAATGAAGTTTATCTGAGACATTGATATAAAGATTTGCCATATATTACATGGCTTATTTTCTCTGGCTACATGGTATGAAGACGTTGGCAGAATATAAAATAGGAGCTATCTATTTAAATATATACTTAAAATTACACCTCTTCATTCCAAATTTGTTATTCTTGTATGTTTGGTGAAGATGAGTCTTAGTCAATATTTATTTTTGGATCCACCCATTTAAGCCTGGCATCCCACTATACTACTTCAAGTCAGTAAGCATGTCACACTTTACATTTGCTGGATCTCATTGATTTGAGAAAGTCAATTTATATGACTAAGAATCACAGGATGTGATAGATTAAACAACTACTTAATGTCTTTTCATCACAGTTTCATATTTCCTATTAAGCCATGAAAGTACTGCAAGCTCAACTCTATTTGATAGCCAACAAAGCTACTGTCTGACAGCTATACAAAGCCTTTCCAGGTATGGTGAGTTTATTTGCAATCTTGGCCTGTCTTTTTTCATTCTGTTGTGGTGTTATTAACACAAGACCTTGGACTGACAAGCCTATTTTCAGTTTGCAAGTTCCACAGCACCTGTTTTCTCCTTTCCTTGTGGCTGCATTGTGCACATTGTATATTCCGACATAGAGCTTATTGGCTGTAAACTCTAGCAAACAGGAGCAAGCCCCTTCAACTCATTGTAGCTGGTCATAGAGCACAAATACTTAGTTGCTGGGGATGTCAGAGTACACAGCTGGTGGTCACGGGCATGCGATGCAGCTGTCCACATTACGAGAAGATCAGGTAAAATGAAAGCTATTATTAAAAATCACTGGAAAAGATGCGTGGTATGTTGGGGGATTAAGGTAAAGATTTCCTTTAAATTGTAAGGGGTATATTTTTTGCAAAATGTTTCTTCAAAACAGAATGCATATTAAATAGTAGTTTTAATGTAAAAAAATACTACTTGATTATTTACAAATGTAAGCATCTAATCAAGACAAAACAGACCCCCTACATATAAATGAATCACTTTGCCACAAGTTTGAAATACTGAGCCATCTCTCAACCAGAAAAAAATGTATAAAATTTTGGAGCATGCATTTAAATAACCACTGTTACATTTAAGCTCATTACAGAATCTGTTTTGCATTTAAGTTGGCATTATGTACAGTAAATAATAACTTGGTGTTCTGTAGACTTCAAAAATGAATTCCCTGAAGGCTCAGCCTATTAAATGTTTGAAGAATCAAGGATCTGATGTTGGCCTGCTTACTGAAGTGTTTCCAAGGGTACATCAATATTCATCTATCAATCAGTTTATAAGACATGTAAAACATAATGATTGATGTGTAAAAGTAAGTATAGCTGTGGGAGATCAAACAATGCTACAGTACAATCCCTATACTGAGTTCAACATATTGAGTACAAATGAATAGACAACAGCACATGAGAAAGTCTAGCAGATTAATGGATTTAAAAACTGACTATTTTTTGTAAACATTTTTTTACTTATTTTTAAAGACAAAAGAGAAAAGGAGGATAACTAGATATGAAAAGTTCAATATTAAAAGAGAATAAGGTCCCTATCCCACTGGCATCCCACACCCCATTTGGAGATGGCTGAAAAAGACATGCTAGCCCTACACATCACAATTAATAAATGTCTTTTTCTAAAGATGATGTAGTGGATGATATAGTGGATGGAGAAGGGAAATTAATACGAGCTGCTGAAAGTTCTAAAAGAAATAAGTTGTACAAATGTTTCTCCAGGAATCTACTAGACATTGGTCTTTCGTTTTCAAGTGAGATGAGAGGAGGATCATAAAGGCTAAGGAGGCTAAAACCACTATCAATTGTCTTTTTTATGGAGGAAACATCCAGATGACTCAAATTATTGGACTGTAGACATGATGACCTATTTTTTAATAGACAGTAAAATGAGTGAAATAACCGTTAACCAATGTAAACAAACCGCAGCAGATTCTGGAACATAAGAATATATTTTATAAAAAGATGAAATTTAGCTCATCATGCTAATAGTTATGTTGTCTCTTCTGCAGCCTGGTGGCTCTGTAGTTTGTTCCAAAATCACCTTCTATAAAGAAATACTTCCAGGATTCGATCTTCAATTTCCACTGGTGTTCTGAGGTATATAGCTAACAAATAAGCTGAATTCTGCTTAATCAGTTTTGTCACTATCTTTCAGAAGTTTTAGAACGTTTTTTAGGTCACCATGTAGCCATTTTTGTTTAAGGTTAAATAGGTTTTGTTTCTTTGGACTGTTGGAGCCTTCAGTCCTAGGATGCATTTTTGGTGCATTTCTAAGTGCTGGTAATGTACTGTATAGTATGGTTGGTACATTTTGTAATGAAAAACTGAATAAAAATATTAAACATTTTTATTGAATTAAAAAGTGAACTTATTTACTTGGTACCTATATTATATACAGTATATAACTTATATATACGGTATATACTTAATTGCTTATAATATTTTCATGTAATTTTATTTGCAGTTTTTATTTTGTTGGATTTTATTTTATAGTTTTCACCAGAAGTTACTTTGTTTTTTGAAACGGAATGTGTATTTACAAATAGTTGACTCTAAACTAATCCATACAATATGCTTACCATTAAAAAATGTGTTCACTCTTATTTGAGTTAATTTCTTTAGTTTCTGTATGTGCTAAATCCCAGTACTGGTTAAGAAGGCACTGTTAGAGGCACAGAGAGTGGGGAGCAGGTTGAGGAGGACCCTGGAGAGGTGGAGATATGCTCCAGAGAGGAGAGTAATGATGGTCAGTAATAACAAGACAGAATACATGTGTGTAAATGAGAGGGAGGTCAGTTGAATGGTGAGGATGCAGGGAGTAGAGTTGGCGAAGGTGGATGAGTTTAAATACTTGGAATCAACAGTACAGAGTAATGGGGATTGTGGAAGAGAGGTGAAAAAGAGAGTGCAGGCAGGGTGGAATGGGTGGAGAAGAGTGTCAGGAGTGATTTATGACAGATGGATATCAGCAAGAGTGAAAGGGAAGGTCTACAGGACGGTAGTGACACCAGCTATGTTATATGGGTTGGAGACAGTGGCACTGACCAGAAAGCAGGAGACAGAGCTGGAAGTAGCAGAATTAAAGATGCTAAGATTTGCATTGGGTGTGACAAGGATGGATAGAATTAGAAATGAGTACATTAGAGGGTCTGCTCAGGTTGGATTGTTGGGAGACAAAATCAGAGAGGCGAGATTGCGCTGGTTTGGACATGTGCAGAGGAGAGATGCTGAGTATATTGGGAGAAGGATGCTAAGGATAGAGCTGCCAGGCAAGAGAAAAAGAGGAAGGCCTAAGAGAAGGTTTATAGATGTGGTGAGAGAGGACATGCAGGTGATGGGTGTAACAGAAAAAGATACAGAGGACAGAAAGATATGGAAGAAGATCATCTGCTGTGGCGACCGCTAACAGTAGCAGCCGAAAGAAGAAGAAGAAGAATAAAAGTATCTATCTATAAAAAGTATATAATTATGTTAAAGATTTAACAAAACTAGCACCAGTACTCCTCTGTCGTAATGCATATAGTAGACTGGCTGGCTGTACTTCTGCTGTAAAACCAACATTTTGATGTTGTTCCAGGAGCTACAGATACACAACAAAATCAGGTTTTCCTACAGAGCAGTAGGACAAAGAAGGGAACACCCCCCCCAACACACACATGCATATAGTGACAATTTATCATCAGTAGACAGACTGGGAACATATTGTAAAAGGAAATCTTGTGAACACTGAGAGAAACTGAAAACATGCTCCAGAGGTGACAAATATAAACCTCAGCCCCTAGGCCTGTGAAAATATTACTTGCCATTGTAACTTCATTTTAAAACAATATTTTTCTGTGTTTAGTATTCCTTTGAAATATAGTGATTCCCACAATATCCAGTATAAGCTTGCTGGCTATCATATCACCAAACTGTGTGCTGAATGTTCAAATGCCAGTGACCTTTTTGTACTAGTTACCTGTTGCGACTCAGAGAGACTAATGAAGGTTGCTATCCTTTCAACACTTTCTGAGCTGCACTGCACCAGTGTCCTTTGCTAAAGTTTTGTTCCTTGCTGATAGTCATCAGCTTGTGGTAACGCTTGTCGACATCTGAACTTGCTGTATCTTCCCATGGATTTACAGACTGACATAATGCTCAGGGATTGCAAATGTAAGTCAGGGTTATTAGTTAATCTCTCTCTGCTGTCTCCTACAAAGAAACACGGTGGTGATGATGAATCAGCTAAGAAAGTTACACAGCTTTGCTAAATCCTTTAATGTCCAGAGATCGGTGTGGCTGATTTGATAGACTCGATTCTCTACTTGAACTAGTGTGGTCTAAAGGGCTGTCAGCCAGTTCACATTTTCTGCACGAGTTGTAGACCAGCACTGCACCACATGAGGGCCTTTAAATCTTCAACGCTGTAACACAGCAGCCTTTCTTGCCTGTTACCATTGCAAGGAAAAGGAAAGGGGCCATCATAAGGAAAAAATAAATGAACGGTGAGGCTACATATCCCAATAAACAATTTGAATGCCATTCAGAATATGTCTACTAAAATATTCTTTATTTTACCTTGTGACCTTTTTGCTCATTATAGTTTCTAGTATTTTCTCTCCTGGAGGCCAACTGGAGAAGCAAAAGAATAGTAATACTGTATAGAGAAAGGAACATTCAAAATAAGAAGTACACTTGAGGCAATACTAAAACAAATAATTTGCCTTTGGTGCTCAGGCAGTTTCAGACAGCTGAGGAAAGGTGAACAGTCAGGTTTTGAATCCTGGTCTTATTGTCCATTTCTTTGAAGTTGTCTTCATTGGGATGACACTGGTTTTAGTGAGTTTCCAAATTGTTAGGGCTGCATTATTCAGTGGGAGTTTTTTTAGAGTCTAAATATGCTGTAACAAAATGTACATTAGATGGTTTTGTTGAAGACAGAGGGACTTTAGAATAGGTGAAGATAAAATAAGAACTTCAGAAATTGGGTTAGCAAACTGACTGCTCAATAACAGTGTAAAACTGTCATGTTTTTCCACTAAGCATGCTGTTCATTGTTATGCAGGTGTTATTTTTTTGGCCAGTTGCACTTGTTTGATGTAGGGAGTCAGTACACATAAAAATAGATGATGAAAGTAAATCATAATGGTTACGTTTGGATTCTCCCCTCAAAAAACAGATTCATTAATGTCTTTGATTGGTTTTTAAAGCCTCCATAAAAGCCACATATATTTTCTTCCAAATATTTTGCTGCTTCTTGTGGCATGTTTTTCAAATTATTACATGAAATATATTTACTGTATGGTACTTCATGTGGTGAATGTTTAATTCATTATACTGCAAGCTAAGTATTATAATGAACCTTATTTTTAAAGAAACATTTTGTCATTCTATAGATGTATGCAAAGGCTTTTAGAGGAACAAAGAATATTATGCTACTTTAGCTATTTGTATTTTGGAGTCTTGGAATCATGAAAAACTAACTTTAACATACAAGTATTAATGACAGATGGACAAAATGTAATAGAGTACATGCAATAATAATTCATTACATTTATATAGTGCTTTTCTCAGTACTCAAAGCGCTATCCACACAGGGAGGAACCGGGAAGCGAACCCACAATCTTCCACAGTCTCCTTACTGCAAAATAAGTACGGTAATTGTATTGATGATTGTTGTATGTGTGAACTGGACATGAATACATGATGTAATCCTTATAACTGTAACATGAAATGGTTAATACTGTTGTTGTTGAGAGCTTTGTAAGGTTAATGAATTTTAATTTGTATACAATAGAACTGTAAAGAGTTAATACAGACATTGTAGGAACAAGTAAAGGTTAATTAAAAATGATCTAACAATTAGCTACGTTTGAGTAGGACACCTGACACCAATGTTTATCTTTTGGACAGGGACCTCATGGGTCAAAGACCAATGCAGATGAATATGACATAACATTGAGATAATTTAATTAAACACCTGTAGAGTGAAAATATATTGATACTGAATATTCATAAGGAGACAAGATGTGCCAAAATCTGGTGCCCATTAATTTTCAAAACTATTTTTTTTGGTTCATAAGGATTTAAAGTTTATCCTGTGTACTACTGCTACAAGGCAACAACCACTGCTAGACTGAAAGCCAATCCATCGCAGGTCTCTTATAAACTAGCCTAGAGCTAGTTTAGAGCAGTCAAAAATGTAACATGCCCATCTTTGCGTAACTAAACCCATGTTGATATTGTGACAGTATGTGAATATTCCACATAAACAGTGACTGGATCAGTATTTGTAAGCAGGTCCCTGTAACTGTATTCCATTTAATCAGCGTATTTTCTGAACGTATATCTTTTAGAAAGCAAACTATTTAATATTGAGGTATCTGACAAGGTGAAATGAAAGTATTAACAGGTCATTTGGTTAAATAACAAGTTTCATTAAACGTAGGAAGTGACTGCTAATTTGCCACTTCCAGATGGCTGCCTTGATCATTACAGGGCGCGCACACACACACACACATATTTTTTGGTATATTGAAATAGTGTAGATATGTCAATCAATCTGATAGCATGTCTTTGGACTATGAAGAAAAAAAAAACAAAAACTATTGCGCAATGTGTTTTCTAAACAAGGGAGGTATCCCATTTGGGATTTGAAGTGCTATGAGAACCCAAATCATTCTCCTTAGATTGTCCTTTTCACTCATTCTTGATCATCTGTATAAGCAACTGTGTTGTAACTTCTGGCCATGTTCTACCCCAATGGTCTCTTGGCTGTTCTTAATAATGTCATAGTAGTGGGTTAGAGGTCAGAGTCTGAAGCTTTGTATCTCTGCTGCCAATGAGCAGCTGACTGACATTTGAGCCTTTTCTACTTTGTACTCTTGCCTATCTGTGTTTTCATGAAGAATTAGTAAGAATTCACTTACTGTGTGAAGTATTACACTATATGCCAGAAGTGTCCCTTATTAAACCAAGCCTAAAAATGCCACAACTCTGACAACTCACAGTTCTTCTTCCATGAACTCTTATTTTGAAAACAGTATTTCCTCAGTAGCTCAGAGATGTATTTCTGCATACAGTGGTTTTACACTTTTCCAAAATACTGATTTAAGTGATCAGGGTCCATCATGTTTAACTCATTATATTGTACAGCACTGAACTCAGTATTATTATTATCACACTTCCCTTTGGACTTCTTCTTTCCCTCATACACTCAGGAATCATTAGTTGCAAGATATGCAGGGACATAATTATAGGGTTAGATTTTCAGAAAGTTTTTTTTCTAACTTTGTTTTGTTTCTTCCTCCCTTAGGCCCTGTGGCTCATAATGACTGCATACTCTCCCCCATCAGTGATGAGCACCCAGTCCGTCCTTTCCTGGAGAGCTTTACTGTTCTGTCAGGGTGTGCAAGTCGAGGCACGACCAGCCTACCCCAGGAGGTTCACATCATCAATTTGCGGAACTCGGAAGAGGAATCTAGCCAGCATGGAAGAGAGGTAATCAGATAAGTATAAGGATTAGAGCTGGTAGCACAGTAACATCAATGCCAAGCCACCTTTTTGGCCCCTAAAAGAAAATGGAAGTGCAAGATAAACATAAAAGTTTCAGAGAGCCTTTCTGTGAAAAAAGCAGATCAAAAAAGGCTCCCTTTTTATTATATACTGCAAATATAGTTTGTTAAAATTTATTTTGGATGCTAAAAAAACATGTCACATAATGTGGCTTTTCATAAGTTCTATCTTGGACTATGAATATAGCTGTTGACTGCTGATTAGGTCTTTTACTGATAGAGCTGTCATTGCTAATTATATTATCTGGCTGTCCACAAAATAAATCCATTGTTTTGATTGGCAAAGTTAAGTGTACTTTGTAGAGCTTACAAATATGTTGACACTGAAGGAAATAACAGACTGCAGGCCCTGTGTTTGGGTGAGTGTAGACATGTACAGCCTTCACATGTCCTACATAGTGTTCAGTTTGCCAGGGCCAGAGGGAGCACTAAAGAAATACAGGACAGGTGAGGTTCTGACATGAGCCATATTGAGAGACGTGAAGTCATACAGGCATCTAAAGGGCTTTTCCAAGTGTCAATATTGGTCTATGGGTGCATTTACCAAGCCTGTAGCTGCTGAAACACCCAAGAGGTTGCCAGTCCAGCCCAAGGGCACTTGAATGAGGGGAAGGTGTTGGGATATATGACCAGCAGAACTTCATGCTAGCAGTTTCAATGAAGATTTCCCACATAGAACAGGAGTGGTACCACTTCTTGTTATGCAGGTAAGGATCCCCAAAGACTACTACAGGTGCTTGCTTAGTACAAATTAAGAATGACCTGAAGTGTGGTGTACCTTCTTATGCTATTAGTGGGCACATCAGAGGATTTTCTGTGGACATCCATGACTCTGATTTAGACTTTAGGAATTGTTTTTGGAAGCAACCCCAGAGAGGAGTTGAAAATGTGTTTCCTGCCAGAGAATCACTAAGCCATATGTCTGAATTTGAATGTTGGGAAAGATGATGACTTGAAAGGGAGGCAGAGAGTCCAGACATCTGAAGGAGGAGAGAGACTGGGAATGAAGGAGAGGGAGTATTGTGGTCATTTTTGTGTTTTTTTCAAGAAAGTAAGTGGGTACGCTAGCTGTCTTGGTCAGATATGAATTGAATCATTGAATATTCAAGCCCAGCTAACAAAGCTTAATTTGATATTCTTCATTACCACCATGTTCTTGAGTATTTCCAAAAGTAATTTGATATTCTTTGTGAGCAATCTTGTAATTTTATATTCATGCCTACTGGAATAGGGGTTCCGTTAACTATATGTATAGTTTATATATATATATATATATATATATATATATATATATATATATATATATATATATATATATATATATATATATATATATATATATAATAAATGCTTAAAATAAGACTTCAAATGTTTTAAAAATGAACAAAATAATTACTTGTTTGTTTGCTAGGCTGATTTTTCTGGCTCTGATTGCTGCTGACTGTGGCATTTCTTGAGTATCGCTTATTTCCTTGTGTACTTTATTGTTGCTCTCTTCAAGGCAGCTGAAATAGGTGGGAAGCTAAAATCTTTTCCGGAGATTTGTTGGAATGCAAAACTTCTAATCAGGGAGTCAAATACTTGTTAGAAAAACAGAGCCAAAAGTTGTGTGCATTCTTTTTCATTATGTATACATGTTGCAATTGTATTGCCTACTAATTTCATAGTGATTCTTTGAAGACTTAAATGTACCATAAAGTGGCTTTTAATTATATGCTGCATTCTGTTTATTAGGCTGGTTTAATAGTTTAAAATTAGATAATAAAGAGAAATGAATCTTAATGTTTTCCCATCACGAAGGGTAGATGACTGGCAAAAGGGTTAAAAAAAACCCTAAACTGAAGGGTCTCCCTTATTGTGCCATTTTGATGGATTAAGTTCTGAAAATCTATTGAAATCCATGCTAGCTTTCTTGATTAATATGGGCCTTTATTAGAGTGCAGAAGAAAACTTATCCCTTTTACATTGAGAAATAGAAAATAAATGATGCTTGGACATTCAGCTAGGTTAATATTTATAGACCTTCTACTTTCTTACAAAGCTGATCATCTAGACTCAGAAAATAATCTAATACACTGTTAGAAGACTGATATCCAGGATATACGTTTTTTTACTTTGAACTTTGTTTAAACCACTGCATGGACTTCACAAAGGTGTCCACAACTACACTACAAACTAAACCCAACTTTTGTGGGAGATATGGATTCAGTTTGGAAAGTTAAATAAGCATAGTCAGAATGTAAGTTGTAAACAGGAAAGCTAAACAAAGAGAAAAGGAAAATACAAAGTGTAGAAACCAAAATAACTGTTTAAATCAAGGAAAACTCCATTAATTGAAAGGGAATACTAAACTCTAGTAAAAGTGTTGCCTTTTAGTGACACGCTTCCTTTTGCCTTGGAGACGATTTTATTAAAGTGGTGTGACTTTGGCAAGAGAGGTACAGACGCCTCCGCAGGACATCTTAAAATTAATGTGGGTTGTAAACAAGGGCAGAGTAACTATAGCAACATGACCATTTCTAGGTTAGAAATCTAGTTCGGGAAGATAGATAATTTGTTGGCCTCCTCTGTTTTGATGTTGCTATGTGGCTGACATTCATAAGACAATGGTGTATTGGTGTGATCAATAAGACAGAAGACTCAAGTAGTGTATTGTTGTCTCCTGCTCTACCTTTGATTTTGAGAATCCTTCTCATTTCTTCATAATACAAGTCCTAAATGTTTGTTGTTCTTTATTGCTGTTTTTCTTTTACATTCTTAAGGACAGATTCTTACTTTTTACTTACTTTACAACTATTCACTTATTTGTACAGTCACACAGCTAAGTACAGAATTCATCCAGAGGGCTGATTACGCTCCTCAATGTTTTTGCGTATGCACAGACTTGTTCTCATTGACTGGTCACATGGACAAACAAACACAGTTATGGATGCCTTTGAACAACAACAGACACATATATGTGCAACATTTCTGGCCACCAATTTAGCATTAAAGGAGATTTTTCCTGTGCTTTATAAAAGGTGTTTTATTTTTGTTTAGCATTTTTAACCAATTAAATATGTTGTAGCTGTAGATAAATAGATTGGCCAAATACTTTGACAAATTGTGTTGCACCGAGTATTAAACATTACAGTCTGGAAGGTATTTTATGTACATTTGTGATAAGCTGATAAAACTTTGGTACTTAGAAACAGTTACTGTATACTAATTTGTGTGTGTTATACATATATACTTTTTAGGTGGAAGAAGAAACCCTTCACGTGTATTTTTTTAAATAGCAAATGATTATTGGACAATATATGAAATGCCAACAGATACCAGGGCAATAAATTGTAGCAGATTGCAGTAAAGTCCTTCCCTTTGTGGACACAACAAGCTGGATTTATAAATGTAAATGACTTTAAGTGTACATGTGGACAGGACTGACCAGCATACAGCTACTGACAAGTGTGTTATTGACAGCAGCAGCTCTCCATTGTGTACATATAAATATGTATATTTTTTTCCCTTGGAGACAAAAAAAAAGTAATCTGGTAAAAGACTCAGGTACCATTAACATTTCATTAAGACAATGCTATACTGTAGATAGAATTTAGCATGGCCTAGTCCTCTTTTCTGTGGCTGTCATCAGAGCATTACTACTACTTTGCCAGAGTAGCCCTGTTTAAAAATATTATTCATGCCAACATAAACAACCCATCTTAATAGCAAAAGTTCATGTACTGATCTTGATGACCTGTGGTTACTTATTTTTTGCTTTTCATTATTGTTTTTCTGTTTTATTTGAATTGTAATGCTGAGCCTAACAGAAGCTAAAGCCAATTCCCGTTTTTTCTATATTCTGAGCCTGAAAAACAAACAATCAACAGTTATATGTCTGGCCACAGATTGTTGTAACCCACATGGAGAAGTCTTTGGATGTTTCAGATGGTGGTGTTATAGAACTATGCTCAATTTTCCCACTAGTCCAATTCCATATTTTTCTTTCACTCCCCCCTCCACTGAAAATTTGTTGTTTTGAATTGTATCCTTGTTCATAACATTCAGTGAAAAATCTGCCAGCTAGCTCTCTAGTGATTTCTAAATTCTTTGGTGCCTCATTTTAATTCCTGTGTTCAAACGGTTCTTAATCATTAACTGCATAATTTTTATAATAACCATCTGTGTACTTCAGTTAAAAGTATATGCAAATTGCAGTTATGTATTGTTCCTTGACCTGTGCAAGGATTGATAGTTTTCTAATGTAATGAGACAAGCCCTGAGCCTTTTATACCCTATCTTGGCGTCAAGCGTCTGCTCTTTCTGCCCCTTATTGTAATCAAAGTGCTGGCAAATGACTGTTGTTCCTTCCTTAAAAATGCACAGGAAAGTAAAGAAAGGTCTGCTGGTAACAGCAAAGAGAGCAGAAGATTGTAAACATCCTATAGTGATCAGATCATAGTAGGAGACACTGAGATTTTAAAACAAAGCAGAGAAAATGTTATCTCATCTATTGGTGTGCAAAAACAACTCTGTGGGACCTCTTGGTCTTTAAAAAATAGAATAACTTCGACTGCATGATTTAAGTTGCAGTGTCTTTCAGAGTAAACGGTTCCAGACATGCACAAAGGAAAAAAAGATAATGCAAAAAATGAAAACACTGTTAACAATGTTTAGATCAGTGAGACAATCAGAAACAAAATAGGTGAAAAAATTGAATTGTATATTGGATATGACCCTTCTAGAAGCAAGCTTAAAACAGATATGCCTCGAGGGAGTGTAATATTTTTTGATTATTGTAGTTAATGCACATGAAGATTATTGCAGAGGTAACATGCTTTCTGTCTTTCTGATGGTTTGTTTTGAAGTTGCGGTCGTAAAGAAAAATGAAGTTATGATTATAAAGCGGTTGCGGGAAAATGAAAATTAGCATTTTTTTTTACTTTTATGCAATGGCTGTCTAAAAAATTTAAGATGTTCGTTTTTATAACATTTTTAGTAAAAACTTTGCAGTCAAAAGTATGTTCTGAAACACCCAGTAAAATGATCAAAGCAAAACAAAATGTGTTTTAGAAAATTGCTGTAACATTCATCACTAGTGTAATTGTAAAGCCACACAAAATGGTAGATTCTTAAAGGGACAGAACAAGCTTTTGAAAAAAATAAGTTAGACTCAAACGGAGCAAAATGTAACCTGCAAATATTCCCAAACACAACTGAGATGAAGTCAGGCTGTAAATGTGAATTGTGCCGTTACAGCACTCCAATGCCACCAGATCTTTGATACTCAGAATCACCCACATCCTTGCAACCAAGCAGTACATCTCAAACATTAGAACGCAAGTGGTAGAAGTTTTATTTAGATTATTTTAAATGTATTAAGATTATGCACAGGCTGCAACCCTTTGTAAAGCATTGCTTTCTTTACATAACATTTTCATTTCATACTCATTTCCCTTCATATTGCGTCTGTGCCCTGTTTCTAAGGAGCATGCTGTTTCAACTCCTGTCTGTCCACTCATATATTAATATTTGAAACACACAAATGCAAGTTCTTTTTTAAATATTTAGGAGATAAATTTAAATAGCAAATTTTGGCTTATAATAGATTAGTATGAGTACTGGCTCAGTCACTGGACTTTAAACCAAATGTTTACCAGTTCAGTAACTGCCTCATTTACTACAGTATGTGAATGGAGTAGGTCAACAGACCTGCCTGGGATTCATCTGTAAAAACTACATACACTATGTAAAAACTTTAATTTAGCCTGATATTTTTAATACATTGAGCACAGCCCTATAAATAAAATACATGAAGCATAGTGATTTCTGTCTACTTGGGAGGCTTTGGAAAACCTTTGTCAGTATCATTTTCTAAATACTTTATTCTTCCATTATTTGCTTAGTTTGCTTGTGCTATCAAGAATGTCTCTTTTAACAGTGTTGTTTGCCGTTCCTCCTCCACATGTAGTTGTTGGAATATGAAGAATGTTACCAGAGCTCAACTAGAGAAAAAAACAAGACTTGAGATGGTGCAGTACAAAAAATTTAGCCACTGGCTAAGAGTGCAAAAAATGTCATGGACACGTCTTGATTGTTGAAGACAACTGATAAAGACTGTGTGAGATTTTGGAAATATGGAAGGTTTTTATCTTAAATATGCAGCTGGAAGGCTGGCACATGATATTCTGTCTAAAAGATAGCTGGTGTTATCTCTGGGCTGGGAAGGAATTTGTTTTGCTTGCAGGAGATCAAGCATCGTTTGTCACAAATCCAACTTATCTTATGTAGGGTGGCCACCTGACTAGAATGGCACACATCAGGTCGGCTGTCCCTTGATTTTTTAAACTTGCTGATTGGCATTTTGGCTCTATAATATTCTTCTCTATAATGTGTTAACCAACCAAAGAGATATGCACATTTAAACAGATCCGAGCTGTCTGTAGATGTTGTAACATTGGAGTCTTAGCCATTGTGCAAGTCATCCCTGTTTTCCATCAGTTTTGCTTTTAATTTGTTGCCTTTGTCTGTTCTTTGGATTCAGGTATGAATCCAGAGGGATGCTGCAGTAATGCCACCTCTCCTTCCTTTTAATTTGCTGATATTTTTTTTTATACCATGATCATAGGGATCCATGGCAGCATTTGCTGCATATCAAGAACTATAGGTGAGACGTCTATCAGAGGGCACATTCCTGCACTCTATGCCATTTTGTGAAATATCACAAAATAAAAGCCTCAGTCTGCAAAACCAAGCCAGGTAAATATGGACTGGCTGAAGGCTTGAAGTAACAAAGGTGCTGTTTATACCAATTTGATCTTGTAATCCTCACTGATAATCTTATGTTGTTTTATTTTTCCTTCTCATGGTGCTATACCATTCTGCCATTAGATGCTGCCATGTAGAAAACGGATAGGCTGTCCAGTGTGAAAGCAGCTTTCATTTCTTACTCTCCTAATGTATTGTTTGCATTGTTTCCAAGCTGACTTCATATTGGGTTGTTTTAGCAACGACTTGGTTGCCTGAAAGCAGAATGTGTGCCCTTGTGAGATGAGGAATTCCTCAACCATGTCTTTCTTCTGTCTTTTCTTTTAAAGTTCATTAGACACACTGCTTCATTTCTAGACACCCCCACAGGCTGTTGATATTCTGCATGTCTCCAGGCACTAAATCCACTTGTGTGTTATAATTACTTTTATTTAACTTTTAAGTTAAAATAAATTAAACAAATCAGAATATCTTAGCTTTACATGAAAAGCTTGCTTCCTGTCAGCTGATCAAAGGAGACACTTTCAATAATCCATTGTCTATTATGGCTCCTGAAATAAGCTGTTAAATCCTAAATTACATGGTAGTTTGCCTTTTTTCTCTTTTGAGAGCTAACAGAGCAATAATTACATTTCCTGCAAGGTATTCAGTGTGAAATATTTTTAATACCAGCTTTTGCCTGTGTGGTTCATCTGCACATCAGGTAAATAGCTGGGTAAATGAATAATTAACATCAGCTTAAAAGAGAAGCTTAGATGTCTTTCTGTGCATGTACAGTCATGAAAAATTAAATAAGCAACCAGAGAAATGTAAATATCTGTTCAGCTAACACAATGCTTGCTTGACAAGAGCAAATGTATTCCCAGTGACTGGCACTTGTTCAGTTTCTTGTGGTTTTCATTTATTTAGAAGTTTTCCTTACATTACCATAGATTTAGAAGTACTTATTTTCTGGTGCTGCAGTTTTTATCTATCATCGAGAGCTGTTTATTTACCAACCTGTCTATCGCTGTCAAAAAGACATTGGTGGCATTTTAAAGACTAAAGCACTTTCATAATTTTCTTTGTACTCCTGAAACACTGGTATAGAACATGAGATAACAGCTTGTCTGCATTGTGAGTATTTGTGAATGTGGCACAGGACAATACCCACTTAGAAGGGCCTCTGAGGATATGGTTTATGTTTGTCTGTGTGCTGATATTCCATTCTCAAAATGCATCTTGCTTACAGTCACTCAAAACAATTTAAAGTCTGCCTATTTAATCAATTAACACCAAACTGACTCGATTTCATTATTTATGACATACTCAGCTGCGGTGGGTTGGCACCCTGCCCAGGATTGGTTCCCTGCCTTGTGCCCTGTGTTGGCTGGGATTGGCTCCAGCAGACCCCCGTGACCCTGTGTTCGGATTCAGCGGGTTGGAAAATGGATGGATGGATGGATGACATACTCAGGCACCAGATGTTATCCAGCAGTGCTTTTGCTTTCTTCCTCATACTAATTCCAAAAGTTGCTGCATGCCTGACAAGGGAATGCTGTTATTCAGTATCAACTACCTAGTGGCCTACAGACCCTCACTACTTTCTGTCTTGCTTCACCCTAATGGAAGCAAGGCAGAGATAGTAAAATGACATTGGGGCTCCTTACAAGCATTCTAATTTTCCAACCAGCCATTCACCCATTAAAATGAAGGCCAAGGGATCATAGAGTCATTCAGGATGTCATCATTATATGAATTATATGAATTTCCACTTGGGATTAATAAAGTATCTATCTATCTATCTATCTATCTATCTATCTATCTATCTATCTATCTATCTATCTATCTATCTATCTATCTATCTATCTATCTGTCTGTCTGTCTGTCTGTCTGTCTGTCTGTCTGTCTGTCTGTCTGTCTGTCTGTCTGTCTGTCTATCTATCTATCTATCTATCTATCTATCTATCTATCTATCTATAATAATAATAATACATTTTATTTGAAGCGCCTTTCAAAAAACTCAAGGTCACTGTCTATCTATCTATCTATCTATCTATCTATCTATCTATCTATCTATCTATCTATCTATCTATCTATCTATCTATCTATCTATCTATCTATCTATCTATCATTATCAGGGTGCTGCATAAATATGTATTGTATACATCCGCTGTTTGTATAGCACTTTTAACATTGAGAACTACGACAAAAGTACTTTACAATTCAGTAGAGATTATTAACTTCAAAGAGTGTTAAGCTTCAGACAGGGCACAGCTAAGGGTGGCTACTATTCTTCCTAAACAGGGAGTGTTGGGGGAGGCATAACTACCTGAAGGATTTTTGGTGTAAATGCCTCC
This sequence comes from Erpetoichthys calabaricus, assembly GCF_900747795.2. Taxonomy (NCBI): domain Eukaryota; kingdom Metazoa; phylum Chordata; class Cladistia; order Polypteriformes; family Polypteridae; genus Erpetoichthys; species Erpetoichthys calabaricus. Next base: position 74,240,736 of record NC_041403.2, on the reverse strand, counting down.
CCACCCACCAGTTCGTCATGACTGCATCTGTGAATGCCATTGTCTGTGCTTCATTTATCTCTAATGGTTTAAAGGACCATCTGTCATGATTTCTTAAGAGAGCATCAATGGCCAGTTGTAAAAAATTAACACTGAAGACCCAGTTTTCACTACTTTTCTTCAGAATTTTTTTGCCTGCTTAACATTAAGTCTCTGATAAACTGTAATTCAGCTTGGCACAGCTCTCTAGGTTCAATTGATCCTTTCATTTTCTACAGTGCAAAATTCCTTGTTCTTGACATGATGTCCCTTTTTAAGCTTCTTATTTTGTACTGTATTGTATATGTGGGATTTTTCAATTTGACACTTATACTGTAATGTTGTGATCAGGTCTTCGAAGTAGTGTGGCGAACGGACAGGTCCCATGCCCGGCCGGGACACCCCTGCTGCTTATGTTTCGGGGGAACAGCCATGGGCAGCTCAGTACCTCCCCCGGGACGCTTGGTGGCAGCCTCCATGGCCTACGGTGATTCCCCAACCTCCTGCAGGGCTCCATGGGAGATGGAGTCCCCCACAGCTTGGTTGGTGCCCGGGGTGGCCGCTAGGTGGGGCTGTCTGGTTTCAACAGCCTGGCTGGATGAATCTTCAGCCCCACCTGGAAGTGCAATTAGGACCAGGTGGTCAAGCACCTGGAACGCTTCCGGGTGGGCTATAAAAAGGGCCAGCCACCACCACTCAGGGAGCCAGTGTCGGGAGGAGGAGGAGGACTACGCTTGAAGAGGAGTGGGGGTAAAAGGGCCATTACTGCATAATCCAACTCAGTGTTGTGTTAGTCAGATCAAATTCTTAAGCAGTATCAGGGCCAAGGCAGGAAGCCAACCATGGATGGTCCTTAGTGTTAAAATCAACATAGAAATTACCTGATTCAGTCATGGACGCTACATCTTCTTGTGTAATCTAGTCCAAACCCAGCACATACACACCATTGTGACTTCCTGTATTCACTGGCTAGCTAACACCACTGAGCCTCTAAGGTAAAATCATTTCTAAAATTTATTTTGGCACACCAGACAAACAAAGAAAAAAAAGAGGTTGAGACAAAGAATGGCGACAGAATGTCATCAGTTTCTCTCCATTGCGTTTGGGTTTTAAATCAAAATGCAGGTGATCACGCAGTAGACAGCACTTCGAAATTCTGAGTATTTATTGCCGTGCAAATGCAAACTGCAGTAGGGAAACAAAAATAAAGAATGATTTCATTTTCAGTCTGGGCATCGAAAACCTGTCTTGGAATGAACCTCGTATATTCTGAAGTGAGGATTGTGTCATCTGTTTTTTTCTTTCTTTTTTTGGTGAGGGGGAACAAGTCGTTATTATTAACAGATAATGTGGATTGCAACACCTTATATGGTTAAGTGGCTGTAAAGACCCTTTTAAGCGTATGTGTATGTATGTGCTTGTGGGGAGACCTATTAGTAAACAGCAAGCATTGCTACCACATTTTTCACTGGACCCCAATTGCAGTGCAGGCTGATTTGCTTTCTGTGTTGGGTTTGCATGTTCTACTCTGTGTTTACATGAGTTTTTACCAGTAAGTAGCTTAAGGCATTCTGCCAGACTAAACTGATATGATGTTTCCACTGTCCAGATGATGTGGAAAAATATATCCTGATACACACTGACATCCCTTGAACAACTTGTTCTTACTTTGCATCCCATTGTACAAGGTTCCCCATGTTTGTGACTGAAGAAACACTTGTAGGTTTTTAAAAAGATAGCATTAGGTCATTAGTTGTTTTGCTTCTTTTCCATTAGTCCTCCATGGATAGGCTCCTATTCAGGTCAGAATGGCCCTATTGTGAAGGTGGAAGTATTGTAATATTATACTGATTGCCTTTTAATATGAAAACTGACACGACATTACCAAATGACTGTGTACGGCATTTGCTGAGCGATTACAGGACTTAAGTGAGTGGTAATTTTAGAAATATTTGCAGTATTTATTACAGATAAACTGCTGCTTGTTTGTGTTACCCAAGGCAAGAATCTCCTGCAACTCAAATCCTTGACATTTAGTGATTTGCCCAGTACACAAAAGCCCACTGTAAACTGAGACTACAAGATCAAGCAGATGCCTTTTGGCATTTTTCTTTTGATTAGTATGTGTGGGTCTAGCTATTCAACATATGCATTTAAACCTTGAACTGAAACAGTGATGTAGAAATTGCTGTTATTATGCTTTTTGAAATGAAATATAGCAGTTTAAAAACTCTTTTATGATACCAAAGATGTGGCGAGCAATCAAGTAAGACACAAGGAAAGTAAACCTTGGAATTAACAAACAGCTGAAATAAACAAGTAGCTGAATACATTTTTTGAAACTCATGCATTAGTTTGTCATATATGGAAGACTCTTGATCTTTAACATTATTACAGTCCTTATTCTACTCATGGGACCACCTGGCATCTTTTCCGTGTAATGATAATAATGGTGCTCAGTATGGCTTTGTCAACAAAGTTCATATGCACTGCTAGTCAGACAGATGTCTGCAAGCCAGTATTAAAATTAAGAATCTACATACGGAGAATTTTTAATTGTACTAATTAAATGGTATGTGTAACTTTTTGAATATTCAGTATAATATGAACACTGATCTCGTCCGCACCTTTTAAATAGGTGCTTAGGCCTTAAATAGCTGACTGCCTGGTTTACTGCTACGTACCACTTGGCTATGAGTTCATCCATGGTTTATTAAAAAAAAAAGCTTTATCCTAAGATGGAGGTCTGCAGTACAGTTTCAATATTTCCTGATCAATAAGAGCAATATTTAGTTTATGGATTTTTAAAATATTGAGGAAATAATACTGTACTTGCAAGAATATGTTGAAGTGCGTAGCATTGCCACATGGACACTCTTGAAGTGAATATCAGTACGTGGCTGTGTGCACTGTGTGTAGTATTTTCATTTTTTTCTCCTGTGTTTGTGTAAATTTGCTCTGGGAACTCCTTTTTTCTCTCACAGTGTTAAGGCATTTATTTAGGAGATTGGTGACATTACATTGTGCCAGTATAAGTGTACATGAGTGTTAATTTGAGCATGAGGATGTCTTGTGATGATCTTTTGTTCTCTCTAGAGTTAGTTCCTGTACCCATTGTTTTAGGAATTAAAAAAAAATATTGTGGATAATTGAGTAGGTGGATGATGTGTTCTGTGATTGCCTGGCATATTCATAAGTGGTTTCTTCCTTAAACCTGGTGTTGCTATGAATGGCTCTGGTATAACTTGAATAAAAGTAATCAATTAGTCTGTTTGACAGTTCTCATTGTAAACAGCCCAATTAATTTTCATAAACAGTACAGATATCTAAAGTTTTTTGCAAAGCCAGATGAAGTAGGAAGTGTTGGTCAGTTTTAGGATTTGAGCAATATGTAATTGGAGATGTGATTTAACTTTTGCTCAGCTTCTAAAGTGGCCCATATCTTGCGGCAGCACATACAGTATTAAGTAAGAATACACCCTGTCACAAGAACGACAATAAGACATCATAAAGGTTTGGGGAAGCCACCTGTATAATGTGTCTTGGCTGCCAAAAGGTATTTTTTAAAGAAAGCGAGTTGTTCAAAACACTGAGTTCAAAACAGAACTGTAGTATATAGTCAAGATGGCGGCTTTAAAAGCCAGAAGTGGAAGTGACATCATCAGAGGCGAGACTGGAAGTGACGTCAACAGAGCCGGGAACCAGAAGTGATGTCATCAGAGGCGCCAGAACTGGAAGTGACATCATCAAAGGCACCAGAACCCTGTGGGATTTCCCAAGAATGGTCTGCAAGGGATCAAGAAAGACAGTTAGTGCACCCCACCGCCCCCTGGTCGGACTTGGAATTGCCATTATTCAGGCCTTTTAGTTGACTCCTACTCGCATGTGTGTGACAACCCATTTACCTGTCAAATAATCAGGAAGGAAGATGTCACTGTCTTCCCTGCAAATGATGAAAATATGCTGTGTTCCCTACACAAAATAAACAACAGTAAACAAAAATTGAACATAAAGGTAATGTAAAAATCTTAAAAGGCTGAGCAAGAGTAATTCCATTTTCACAAGAAATGTTTGAGAAATAATACCACTTTTCAAGCCATGTTCTGATGAAATTATTAGATGGAGGGTTTTAGCAAAATGAAACTTCTCCCATACTTGCTGACTTCAGATAGCACACTAGAGACCACTGTGTCTCACTCCTAACCTATGAACTTGGTCTTCAATCTGTCCATGAGTACACATTCAAACGTAGAAAGTAGCAGAATGCAGAAGCTTTTGAGGCAGTCTCATTGTAAAAACCACACAACTGGAGGGATATTTTCTTTGCAGCGTTAATTATTTAAAAACAAAATAAAAACACACACACAATATTGTACTTACTTGATAATTTATAACCATGTAATGACTAACTGATTACATAATAGTGCAATTGAAGTATCTACATTTTAGCCCCTAGCTCATCATTTGATTAAAAAATAAAATTAGAAAATGGAAGAAAATGCCTTGAAAATAAGAGTTCTCAATGCATATTGTTTTTAGAGTGTGAATTTTCAGAATGCAGGCAAAAGCCCAACATTTTTGTGTTGTAGACTAATCTGGAAAGGGCAATTTACCAACTGAGCATGTTCATATACATTGAGCTTCAGAACAAGGAGACAGATGTACAGTACTTCAATTCAGTGGGATATGATAATAACTGATTTCCCAACAAGGTGACAATAACAGTGAGAAATTACCTGCAGGGAGTGAGACTCTATGTAGAGTTCTTTCTGCTGCAAAACTCTTTAAGCTGTTAGCATTCATTTGGATTGGTTTAGTTTTCAATATGAGCTGAGTGTGGGTCTGGTTCAGGACTGTGGTATAGAGAAGTACTATATTAAAATAAATTGGAATTACTAATATTTAGACAGGTGCTAAGTGAGGCCAAAGATTTCTGGAATACAGAGCTAAACTAAGGTTTCCCAGCCCAGGTATCATCACCATAGTGTCAGGTACGAAGAAATAGCGGTTCAAGTACTGTCTGTCCAGCAATTGCAGCTAGAGAGTCTGAACAGTCACTCTGCATCCTTGCTGATTGTCATGTTTAGTTTTAGATATATTTTTTTTAGAAGTAATAAAAAATAATACAGGTTGACATTCAAAAATCCAGCAACCTCCGGACCTGAGGAGTGCCGGATTTTCGAAAATGCCAGATTTTGGATGGTTATATATGCTGTATATATTTAACAGAAAATGACTACCTGTACAGTCCTTTAAAGAAAGAAAATTAAACACTAAATGAAAAGCAAATGTTTCGCACAGACACACCGCTATCAAGTTTTTTTTAGCACTTCCACTTTCTCTGCGATCGACAACGCTTTACACCACCTCTTTTCATTGCTGAATCCATAATGGGGCTATACAACAGCAAATAAATGATAAAATGAGAAGGAATGAGCAGGAATGCCTGTTAGCAGGTACAAGCAAAACTCAACAACTTATTATCGACTACAACGCCATCAAAACATAAACGGCGCCTCCAGAAAACAGTGGCACACCAAAGCGGTAAATTTGAAAATGCACTCCAAAATCCATTTTTGAATGTCAACCTGTAATATTAAATAGTAATTCAAAACAGTGGGGGATAATGTAGGCTGTGTTAGTTGCTCAGATGATATCACCATTTGATGCATGTTTAAGAGCTCTATCAATATTTTTTAAAGCATTTTCATTTTTTCAAATCTCTGATATCTTCTGTACTTGTATTCTCACTCGTGCTATGAAGAAATTTCATGGGGAGTTTGGTTATGGTAATGTTTTGGTAGCTCAGTGGGCCATCTACTTTTTTGTATAGTCCGTAGATGACTTTATATACAGCCACCATTCTATGTATATCAGTTACTCATGACACACATTATTAATAGACAAAACTTTGATGAGCCATGAGAATACAGCAGTGATAACAGAAGGGTAAAGCATGCCACATACAGTAAATTTAAACCTCCACACTTTTTTCATAGTTTTGGTGGCAAATACAGCATGTGTTTATGCAGCTCATTGTAAAATAGCAAGTGAATGGTATGCTCATCTTCTACGAAGGAGGATGTGTAAGGTGGAAAATATGTCCACAAGTACATGTAAAGTTACACCTCACCTATCCACAGTGGAACTAAAGCAAAAAAGTTAAAACATAAAAATGACTTAATACCTGTGAGTTGTTTAAAAAGTTTAAAATTCAAATTTCACCTTACAGTATTCCTATAAAGTGTCATTAAGCAAAAACACAAATCATAATGTTAAAACAAAATATCATGCAATCATATAATAAGTACAAAGAAATGTATTTACAATCGATATATCTTCTTCTAATTCTTTTGGATGCTTCTGTTATATTCATATAAATATGTACATACATACTGTACATATCTGCAATATACATATGCATAGTATTTAAATAATACAAGTTTTTAGTTTGCATGATGTTGCAGCCATTAGTGCTCCTGTTTTACAGCTTCACAGTCCTGGGTTTGATTTATAACTGACTGCATGGAGTATGCAAGGTCTGACTAGTTCTTGCGCATGGGATTTTCTTATGATTCTTCATTTTTTTACTCACATTGCTAAGATGTATGTTTTACATTAGTTGTCTAGTCTACATTGGCCCAGTTTGATTGACTCAGTGTGTGTATGTGTGTACGAGTATGTGCTTTGATGGAGTAGCATCCAAACCTTGGTTCTTTTCTACCTTACAGCCACTTCTTCTGCAGTTGAGATTCTGATTCCTAGCTCAACTTCCTATGTCAGTCATATGACTAGTTGCAATACTGTGAGAGCATGCAGGTGCCAATCAAGTACAGTGGAACCTCGGGTCACGACTGTAATTCGTTCCAAAACTCTGGTTGCAACCCGATTTGGTCGTGACCCGAAGTAATTTCCCCCATAGGATTGTATGTAAATACAATTAATCCGTTCCGGGCCTTACGAGCAGTATGTAAACATATTTTTTTAAAGATTTTTAAGCACAAAAATAGTTAATTATACCATAGAATGCACAGTGTAATAGTAAGCTAAATGTAAAAACATTGAATAACACTGAGAAAACCTTGAACAGAGAAAACTAACATTACAAGAGTTCACGCTACAGCCTTACGAACCGCTCGTTGTAAACACATTTTTTTAATGAGTTTTAAGCACAGGGAAAAAATGAACATTTGAAAAATCCGTAATTTATACAAAAACTAGCCATAAACAACCAAGAAAACTAACCTTGCATGAGTCGAGTTCTGGCATGAAGGAAGTGAGGAGGAACTGGGTGGAGAGGAGATTACAGTTTTGAGGTAAAGTCCTTCTGCGCGATGCACGTCTGACCGAGAACAATGTACTGTACAGGGAGAGACTGAACACGTGCGTAAATCACCGCCACGTACAAACCGGAAAGGAAATGAAATAGAGCACAAAGAGTTCACAGTGAATGCACGGGGAGAGACTGAACACATGTAGAAATCATTGGTGCGTATTAACCGAAAGGGAAACTGGCTTGTTCGTCACCCGAGTGTGTGGTCGTGAACAGATGCAAAAGTTTGGCAAATTTTTTAGTCGTAACCCGATTTGTACGTGGTCCGAGACATTCGTAGCCCGAGGTTCCACTGTACATTTTTCATGTCTAATTTGGTCTAAAGAAACATAGATACTTTAAAGTGTAGAAGATCAGAACAGCTAAAATTTATTGCAATTATTTAGCACATGAGAGCTGTGACTAGATCATAGTTCAGAAATTAGAAGTTGCTGTTAAAACCCCATAAATTAGTATGTTAGTTTAATTAGAGTGAAATTGACATCTCTACTTTGAAGTGAACTTTGCCAATAGGCTCTGTCTCTAACTCATACTGGCACTGCATTATTGAACCATATCAAGGGTTATAGTATGAAAAATATTCACAAATTACTGATTTAGTTACTGGATGGCACATGAATGGAGTGGTTAGCACTGCTGCTTGTTGGATTCAGAGGTCTGGATTTGAATCTAATGCATGGTTGTTGTTGGTACAGATTATGCCTGTTCTCCCAGTAACTACAATGGTTTTCTTCCAAATACATTAATTTTCCTTCTAGCTTCCCAAAGGTGAGGTTAATTGTCAACTTTAAATTTGCACTGTGTGAATGTAGATGTGTGTGTGTGGGGGCCTTTTATTGGACTGGCATCCTGTCAAAGGCTGTTTCTCCTCTCTGTCTTGCACCACATTTGCCAAGATGAGTTCCTGCCCTCATGTTTCTAAATTGGATTAAGTATGAGTGGATGTTCTGACCCCGTGACCCTGTGTTCGGATCCAGCGGGTTGGAAAATGGATGGATGGATGGATGGATGTTCTGATTTAGTTACAGCTGCACTTCAGGTTCAGGAGGAAGTATGAAAATAATTAGTGAATATTAGCCAAAATTCTGATCCTGTAAATAGCAGATCTTCAGTAAAATGCTCATCAAAAAATAACAGGCCAAAACGATTTACAATAAAAGGTAAATTTGGTAATTTTTTTATACAATAATTTTACTGATGTGGACAGTTTAATGGTTTTTGCCACCTTTTCTGAGCAGCTAGTTGTGCAGCTACTACTTTGGGTGTCCAAATGGCATACTGTGACCAGTGAAAAACCTTTATTCTCTGTGCATTTTAAAGTCAATGCTGTCCTTCTTTTTTCCTGTTTCATTTGTGTGTCTTAGATGGCTCATTGCTCTCATTATCTAAGCTCTGGATTTCAAAGATGATGCTCTGGGACCTCCACCCATAGTGTTTTTGATTGACTCTCATCCTCAAGTACAAAGTGGTATTTGAAGCTTTCCTGTTCTAATCTTTATGAAAATCCTTTAATTATTCTCCCATCAGTGACAACTTCCATATAAAATAAGAAATACAGTTAAGACACAGATGTAACCATGCAGATCTAACGAAGCAAATAGTTTTTGTTAGTGTTTGAGTCACAACTACCCGTTTGAAGAAAGTCAGTACCGCCACACAAACTTTCCATGTTGTCTAAAAGCTCTATGTATATTCATAGTTGTGAAATGTGAAGTGAGGAAGAAGGTGAGACAGAGAGAAATGGCGAAATCTTCATTAAAGTCTTAGGCAGGTTGACAAAAGTGCCTCAGTTTGTGAAACAGCTAGCCCTTTAAGGGAGTATTTTTCATATTGATCCAGCTTTGCTTAATGTGGCTTTTCCCATGTTGATCTTGGATACGAATCTTAGTGAGCCTGTTTTCCGAGTCAACTAAGAAGTTGCTGGACAGTGATTTTGGCAATTTATCAATATCATACCCAGCAGGACCTCAGAGGAAACAGTATGTCAGCCAGAAAAATGTCCGCTTTTTTCTTGTTTAGAGTGTGGCCTCCAGCATAATTTGGGATCTGTGGTCAGAGATGCATAGAGTTAAATGCTCTCTGCTGACCTGCAATAGGAAAGGTTTTGAAATGTAATGTGAAATTTTTTCTTATCCAAATTATTAAACTGGCACATTTTTTCAGGATATCACAGATCATTTTTAAGAGAATGGAATGCAGCAATGTTAAACTGTACAAATGATTTTAATTTGTTTTATCAGTCAAATGTTTATCTCTGTTCTTCATAAGCTTATTATGAATATGCAGTGTTTTCAAATCACAAGGTTACTAGTTCACTAAGTGACTTTTAGCAAGTCACTTAAGTTGCCTGTGGTCAGCAACTAACAAATATACAACATATAAACAAAAGTAATATTTGCTATAGAAAGATTAAATTTAAATTAGAAGTGGTAATGAACAGCATCCAGGTTTATACAGTTTGGATGGGTTAGGTGACTTACTCCACTCTGTAGCACTTTATTACATTTCTAACTTGGACTTACAGTACCTAGGGATTGAATCTGAAGCTGTGGCATATGAATGCAAGCCCTACCTACTTATCCCATTCATTTTTATACATACTGTTTCTAAAAGTATGTTTTCCAGTACAATTTTCACTGCTGACTTTTACTGTCATGAAAAAATCAAGTTTGTCTTAATAGTGGAAATAATTCACTTTATCCATTACAGGAAGCCATAGCATATAGAAGAAGCAGGAAGCAGCCCATCACAGACGCACGCTCAGTCAGTGTAGACAGACTTGTTGTATGACATACCATATAGTAGATGTCTTTGGGATTTTGGGGAGAAAAAGGGCAAATTGACACTCGATACACACAGTGATTGGGCGAGATATTCAGCACAGGCTCCCAGAGCTATAAAGCTGTATAACTAGCCACTGTGCCTCCCAGCATTAGTCATAGTAGTGTTACTATATGTTGTATGCCATTTGTATATAATTACCATGTATATTAAAAAAAATGGTATAACTATAATGTGATAAAAATGATCCTTTTCAAGGATAACTAATCTTTAATGACTATAATCATGCTACACTAATGCTATTGAAATAATCATTAATTTGTAAAATATGTCAGTTATTATTTTTTCCTGGTTTTGCAGTCTTCGTGGCAAAATCTTTCATTACAATAAGTGCACTCTCAATGTAGTAATGATCTGTCTCCTGGATAAAGATAAAAGTGTGCAGTTCATAAAGTGCACAGGAGTTTTAAATGCTGCAGGTTCAAACAAGCCCCTCATTTAGAAAAGGATTAAGGCATTTGATCCACAGTATTCTTGTTTTATCTCTACATTCATGTTCACTTTTTATATGACTATAATGACTATAATTATGTTTTTACATTGCAGTTTTAAGTAGAGTATCTCAAGAGTTATCCGGATATTGATCTAATAATGCTTGTGCTTACTTTTCTTAGTGTGTCCTTGTTTAAGTCATTAAAAATTTACCATAGATTCACACCACCTCTGCGGTTCTTAGACCATGACAAGCAAAACAAGTGCTAGAACAGACATAGAAGAAACAACTCTATAGTAGTGAATGTAGGGGAAAAAAAGAAATAAACCTTTTACACTGCACACAGTTCATTTATATTCTGTAAAAACTGATTATTGTTTATGCTGTGAAAAAAGTAATATCTTCTTAATTTATCTATAATAATAATATCTATGATGTATGATTTCTGTACAGGTTTTGTTGGCATTATATGTGACATTTTTTCACTACTCATGTAAAAGAGTGTTTAAAAGGATCACTGCTTTTTATTTGAAATCTCATTTCAAACAAACTTATTTTGTGATTATTTATTTTCTTTTTGTTAGACCTTCATTTTCTTAGATCACACTTACAGATCCTATTTTACCTGATAGTGTATCAAAGAATACTTGTTCAGTTGTGATTTTGACTTTGCTTCTTATAAACCATCTTCCAAATTTAATCCATAATGGCCTAAGGAGTAAAGACACATTTTAATTAAAAATCTTGTTTAAAATTGCATGGAAGATGGTGGTGCAGTGGTTAGAGCTACTGCCTCCTAGTTTCAGGAAACCAGGACTGAACGCTGGCCTGCTCACTGTTTAAAGAAATTTGCACAGTTACTCTGGGTCTTGATAGGTTTTCGTCCAAGTTTTCCACTCGCATCCCCAAAGTGTGCACATTTGATTAATGACCAACTTTTAATTAGACTGGTGTATGTGTGAGTGTACCCTACGATAAGCTGGTTTCCTAGTTAGTGTTGGTTTCTGAGTTGTACTAAATGCTACCAAGAAGGCTGTGATGTAGTTTCTTAGTGCTACACCAAAATAAAAGCAGTCAAGAAATGTTGAACTATTTATAACCAGTATGTTTGCATGTAAATATTTAAAACAGTGCACTTACCTTTGTTTTTCTTTTCTTTTGTTGCAGCATGTGGTTGAGTGCATGAGACGCACTGTAAGCGTCACCTGTGTCAGGGGGCGATGGTAAAAACATTGCTGACTATTGGCCCTGGAAGAAAGTGTTTTGGGGTTGGCAACCTAAACCCAACGTGCCAGGTTCCCAATGGCCGCTTCAGCACAATAGTCGCCATGAGGCTGGCTTACGTGCAGGGAAGAGTAGGGGCAAGTTGGAGAAAAAAAGCCACTGCAGGCATCATGCAAAAATAATACTAAGCTATGTAGGAGTTTTTGGAGAGGCTAATGACACATAGATGCAGCTAGCGTGCTATATAATTTGGGATTAGGTGATAACCTGAAGCGTCAGTTACAATTGGCCACTAAGGAACCTACACTCATATGAAAGAGGTGGAGTGGACGCCAGAATCTACATTGTAGAGTTTAGTTGTGTGACAGATAGTGGGCGCTGTCGTCCCCTTGAACCCTCAGACCACTCGTCAGACACCAGATAAAAGTCCAATTATTATTTATTATAATAATAAAGTGCACAAAGCACCCTCCACTCCACAATACTCCAATAATAATTCAATACAATGATCACAATACACTAATCCTCCACCTCGAGCAGCTCAGTCACCTTTCCTCCCAACTCGGCTCAACCTGCTGGGGTTTCCCACAGTCCTTTTATATCTCTTGACCCGGAAATGCTTCTGTCCTTCACTTCTGGGTCAGATGAAATCTTCTTCTTTTCTTCAACCCGGAAGTACATCATTTCCTCTGTCGCCATGACTGGGAAGTACTTCCGGGTTATACGGAAAATATAAGTCCCTGAGCCTCCCTGCAGTGTCCCCTGGTGGCCCACATGGTATGCAGCAGGGCTGTGAATTAAAACTCTAAGGTCCATGATGCCCTGTTGGAATTTGGGGCACCTTCATGTTGCAGGGAGGGCTTCATCTGGCGGCTTGGGGGTATTGGCCGGGATAAACTGCCGGCCATATATCACAGTTGGTAGCAATCCACATTTGGATAGTTTTTGCTTTTTCATTTGTATTTTTCAAAACTGTATGTTGCCTTTTTTCTCACCTACCTCTGGTTTCAATTCAGCTACGAACTGCTAGGATCCCCATTCTTAAAGTTGTGCTACGGGTTCAAGGGCGAGGGGTTCCACAACAGAACCTCGAGACTTTGAACTGGATGAAGCGGGTTCAGTAAATGGATGGATAAGTTATAGATAAACTTTCTTGAAAATAACACTGCTAAACAGTATTTATTTTGTTTAACATATCACACTGAACTCATGTATAAAGCGAAGTTTTGTTGAGATTTTCAGCAAATCCTTGTTACTTGTAGTCACTAAGCTGTTCCATACTGTAGGCTGTCTAATAGTAAACTGCCTGCCCACTAGACTGTGTAAACACATCAGAATGCGTTTTGTGGTAAACTCTATATTTGCAAGTTCCCACATCTAGAAGTGGTGTAATTCCTGGGAACCTACCACTTAGGTGTAGATATGAAGAAAGCACTGACAGGAACAGGCTATTATTTAATTTTTGGCATTTGCTTTTGCTTGACACATTATTTATTTTTTTCATTTATATCTTTGTATCTGTGTTTTTACTACTGTTTTGTGTGGTTGCTTTTTTGGGCAACAGCAGTTTATGTCCATATCAGTTGTTCTGCTTGTCTCATATAGAAATGGATTATAAGAATTTGATTAAAAGTATTTAGATTTTTGCCATTCTTGGTTAAAAGTTAAGAAACAGGACACAGATACTGTACGTCTCATTATTCTTGACATTTGCCAGGTGAAGTGCTGCTAATGCAAGTTAAGTAATCAAAAGGTGCTTGGATGACACCATTCTTATGTCTGTCACCAGCACGACAGCTTTCGCACACGAATGGAAGCTAGTTTGTTTGTAAAAATAGAGGTTTGAAAATGCCTTCAAATCTGTGCTATGTATTTTCCTCAGAAGTAATGATAGTGATGCAGGAGTTATTAAAAAATAAACATCTTTAACTCTTTCAGGGTGGATGTTGACTTTTGTCGAAATTCACGGGTAGAGGATGGTAATCACCTGTAAGCTGTGACAAAACTCGCCGTTCTATTTTAGTTCGACTCTCTTTAAAGTTAGCTTCGTTGATGTGACCGAGATTTCCTGCGCATGCATGAGTAGAGAAGAGCAAACGACCCCTCAAATGGCATCGACATCTGGCGAAAGCCCAAAGCAAATACACAAAACGAAATGCTCTGCGGACGACGTTTAGAGTATCGTGTCGCTGAGTCAGACTCTGAGTTGTTGGATTTTGATGTAAGTGATCTGGAGATCGAAAATGCTGGTGCTGAACATGTCCATGTAGCTAATGCACCTATGCCAACGTTCACTTGGGAGGACTACCTCTTACGATGACAAGAGGTACAAACCAGATTGCGTCACACTGCGATTGCTACTGCTGTCCATATTCCTGCTGGTCGTTGAGCTGCCCCCGTGTTGTTGCTACCTCTACAGACACCAAACGGGGGCCGACAGCAGCCACGGCATGCGGCAAAAGACCTTTTATGCTGATTTACTGTATGTGTGAAACCATTGCTGTGCCTTTCAGAAAACTGGAAAAAATATTCAGCCCTCAAAGAGTTAATGTATAAGAACGATAGAGTTTCTGATTATTTGAAAAGTTCAAATGCTTAGAATTTTGGAGAAATTTCACCCTTGTGTTTTTTATTAAGGTGAATTTCTGTTTTCATTTTTCATATGCTTAATCAGAGACCCAAATGTTAAACTGGTGATGTATGTAACTTATGTTTACCTGGAGCTAATGGAGGAAATGAAATGAAGATTCACTAATGCTCCAGCGTAAACTGTGTATAAAAATACAACCATCAGCTTATGGTGTTGTAAAAACAACAGGAGAAATCGCTTAAATGACCACTCATCACTTACACTCATGAGAGGTGTGTTATTAATATGTCCGAAGGAGGGTATGAAGCAAAGATATACAGTATATAACAATTTAAAGAGTATACATTACTATACCAAGAGACATGTGATGCAAAGTAGCATGTATCTGCAGAAACCTCTTATAAACATTTAAAAGTTGACTACAGAAAGCAGCAAGGAAAAAAAAAGTTTTGTAAGAATGCTGTGTTGGAGGGGTTGTCATCATTGTAACACTGGCTTTTTTCAGCACAGATGGATGTGAGGAGGACAGGTTACAGCTGCTGTTTAAATGCACTTCCTTGAGAAATGCTGATTCTTTCCATGTTTTTCAAAGCTACCAGCTTTGCGTTCATCAGACTCCTTTTCAAACTCACAAATGAGCTGTTGTCCATTTAGTTTGATGCCAGCCATTTTTGTTGCCTGTTTATGTACATTAGCTGCAGAAAAACTGTTATTTTTCCATTGGTTATTCCAATATTTGTTTTTATTTCCTC
Organism: Erpetoichthys calabaricus; assembly: GCF_900747795.2. Taxonomy (NCBI): domain Eukaryota; kingdom Metazoa; phylum Chordata; class Cladistia; order Polypteriformes; family Polypteridae; genus Erpetoichthys; species Erpetoichthys calabaricus. The sequence continues at coordinate 74,225,545 of NC_041403.2, read as the reverse complement.
TGGAAAAAGAGAAGATTATTTTAAAATGACTTAGGAAGGAAAATTTGAATGTGTTCAATGAAACTGACGCAAAAATTAAAGTATAGATTGCCAAAAGAAAGTAGGTACAAATGTGAAAATGTGTTGCTTACATTACATAAAATTACATTCAATTGTGAGTTTTTATTTGAAGCCTCAGTGGCTTGAGAATATTTCTTCAGTAAACGACTGCCTTATGACATTTGATACTGCAGGAAGGTTGTAATAAGCGTAAGTTTAATATTTCACTGTACTCTGTGGAAATATATCTGATAAATCTGCCTTTTTCTACTCACATGCACAGTTGACACAGAGCCAGATTTAGCACAGGGGTTCACCATATAGAACTGCTAGGCAAGCATTATAAGACAAGACAGATAGAGACAATTGGGAAATGGGCAGTCAGACTGAGGACTGTTGTATGCTATTTTCTGTCTGTTAAAGTCAGCATGAAACTGTATCCTCTTTTGCTTTGATTGGAATGGCATGATTCACCTAAGTGGGGGCCTGCATGTGAAGAAAGAGTATAAAGCCTTGGAACATTGCCCGGCACACCTTTGAAGCCGACAGACAGATGGGAGATAACGTCATCCAATCCTGAAAATCCTTCCACTACAACCGCGAAAATGGCAGACTCTACACATCGGGCCCCCACTCCAGAACTGGGTTCTTGCCATTGGCTTCCTTCATCTGTTATGCAGCGTAAGCCGCCATTAAACAAAGCTAAGTTATTTCTCCTGTGTGATTTCTTATCGTCGTATCACTAAGGGAGGGGTATCGCCTTTTTATATCTATACTAATAAAAGGCAAAACCCTCACTGACTGACTGACTGACTGACTGACTGACTGACTGACTCATCACTAATTCTCCAATTTCCCGTGTAGGTAGAAGGCTGAAATTTGGCAGGCTCATTCCTTACAGCTTACTTACAAAAGTTAGGCAGGTTTCATTTTGAAATTCTACGTGTAATGGTCATAACTGGAACCTGTTTTTTGTCCATATACTCTAATGGAGGAGGCGGAGTCACGTATCGCGTCATCACGTATTACGCCTCCTACGTAATCACGTGAACTTAAAACGAGGAAGAGATTTACAGCACAAGTCAAACGCGGAACGAAGGTAAATGACAGTAATTGTTGAGTGTCTTTTAATACTGTGTAATTGTTGAGTGTCTTTTAATACTTTGTAAGCATACATATTAACAGATGTGCAATTAAACGTGTCCATTTACGGGGTGATTTCTCAGGCTTAAAGCTCGAAGTGATCACTCGAGTGAAGGCAGCTTCACAAAAAAAACAGATCCTTAACAAACTGTTATTGCTATATTTTCCCTCAATTTTAAAAGGTTTTCTTTTCTTCTTAATAAAAATTTAAAAGCAGTACTTCGCCGCTGCAAAGCACGGGGATGT